>NW_019174098.1:0-47167 GCF_001642475.1 Fonsecaea monophora
GTGAGGCCGACAGCCTTGTCCACGAGTGCCGTCGAAGGAGGGCCTTCGAAGCTAAGTAGGGGAGGCTGTGACTGGCAGGAATGCCAAGGACGTGTAATGACCGTCACGCTAGTCCTCGGCCGAAGGCTTCGGACTAGCGCCGGTAGGGCCCTGTAAATTACTCGAAGGTATATAGTCAGACGGTCCCCAGGACCTAGCAGAATTCACCATGTTCCTCCGTTGAGTCACAAGGAGTTGCCACGGATGCCACGTGCCACCCACGTGCCTATGAATGTCGTGATTAGCTAAGCGAAGGTTCCAAGCGTCACGGGCAAGTATGTAGTCAGGTAGTTTAGATCTCCGCTGTGTGGAGCACAACCTTCGGCTTTCCAAAAGCCCCGGATCTGTCTTTTAGGACGCCGATTTCGCGCATCTGTGTAGAGTGGGTGGTTGTCATGTTACGTGTCATTTACGTGTCGTCTTTCTCGGTTCAGTCTTGGGCTGTTTGTGGATCTGCGACGAAGTACCAGACCGGAGCGTTCTGCGACAAGAAATGGCAGCACACGTAGTGGGCGGCAGTATTTCTGACGTGATGATTCGTTCTACGGTAGATACGCATTCGTGTTCCATTTCTATCATGTCGAGAAGCCAGCGAATAAGGTAGTGTACTCTCAAGAGGGACGAGATCGTTTGCACTCTTTTTCGGCGGCTTAGACAAAACAGGCCATGGAAGCATCAATTCCTTGTATTTATGGACAGAAGTTGCAATCGAGAGGCAAGAATGCCTTCAGAGCACGAAAACAAACTGAGCTACTGGATCGCTGTCGCACGTAGCAGGTTCGGAGCGATGGCGCTCGAAGTAGTGGTCCCTCATTTCACCATGCAGGGCATTTCACCACACCGGGATGTCGATTAATCCTTCCAAAAGACCGAGGTTGCCTAGATTGATCAATTCTGGAAATGGAAACTCATAGCTACTTCACCGTCTCCGCTCGCGAAACCCATCAACATAAGTGCTATCCAAGACCTTCTGCGTCGGTCTGATCTGCCTCCGGGGTTTTCCATCTTTAATTGAGGCCCGTGGACGTGGATTGGATTGCACACAGTGTGCACCTGTCGGTGGCTGCCGAGAGGTCGTAAGCTCATGACTGAGATACCTGGTTGAGAAGGGCGCTGCCGTGAGTGGCATAGCAGCGTGCGTTGGTTGTCCCACAGTAGCATGTCTCGTGCGTTTGGCGGTTGTTCGCTCGGCAACGAGCTCATCAGGAGAAGTATCTGATTCCTCCTCTTGAAGCACGGACCGAGATGTACGGCTGTCCGTCAATGTGGTTGACGGAGTATCCGCAGGTGCGCCTCGGGCTTTTTGATTTGCGCGCTCGATGAAATTGTCTCGATCGGTTTTGGCCCGGTCTCGGTTGTGGCGGAAACCAGCGGCTCCTTTCACAAATGTTTCCCTGTTGCCAGTCATTTGAAATCCATCCAGTTGTGTCATATGGCACTCGGGTGGTTCTCCAGGCGCCTTAGGCGCGGTTAGGTGGTGAGTATAGAGTTGCAGCGTTGCGGTGCCTTGGTGGTAGGTGGCTGAGTAACTAGTGGCGTTGCCATCATATATGGGTTCTACCACTTGGTAGTTCTGTAGACTGTGCATTGCCCGGGCGCCGACAGCCCCGTCGTAACAAGCTTGCCGCTTTGCGACGTCGGCACGACCGCCCGCACTCTTTCCCTCTAGGAAAAAGTTTGGTGCCGCCGGTAAAGAGGTGTTGTTAGATGGGATAATGTGCTTTCCGAGATCACGGCGGACGCGTTGATTAATCTGCTGGGGAAAAGCGCCGTCGTATAAGTCCGGCACGGGCTTTGGTAGGTCCTCGGCGAGCGGCTCTAGATGATTGAATTGGCGGTCGGCTGCGGAATTATACTGTTTCCTCGATTCGCCCGCAATAATGGATATAATTTCGGCCCGTACAGTCGCTTCATCGCCTGCTCTGTCACAAAGATCCACAAACGCATTAAAGTCCTCGTCACCGAATCGCGAAGGAGACAAGGAAGCTCGAGGCTTGGCCATATCATCCCTAATATCTTTGGCATTGTTGGGTTTTGAACCTCGGTTGTGTGGATATATTCCGCCATCGATCAAGTTCTGCTCGAAGTTGGGATCGTAAGAAGACTTGCCGGTCTTGCTGGTTGCACCACTGCCGCTGGATGCAGACGAACGCTTTCGGCTTGAATTAGATGGACTCATGGCGTCGCCCTGGTCAGCAAGAATGGCAAACTATAAGAGCGCTCCGTTAGTATTGGACTCCAAAGGGGCACACGAACGGAACTCACTCCTCGAATATGGCTTAAGTCAGGTCCGCCGTGTCGTGAAAATCGCTTCACGCTTTTCGTCCCAGGTCTAGATGAGGTGTTGATGCTGGAATGTAGCGTCAACGCTCGTTGTTCGGCTCTCGAAGTCCTGCGGTCGAACTCTCTCAATGCACCCCGACTCAAATGGACCTTGGAGAGCCTATTCCAGAAGCTTGGAGGACGGTGCCACTGGTATGTTCCAGCTTCTGAAGTGCGTGTCCTTCTCTTTGCGGATGGAGGGTCCTCAGGGCTGTCTTTAGGGACAGATTCATCAGTGTCTCTTTGCCGCTTCTTCGAGCGGGGGTCCTCGTTAAGAACGAACATGAGGGTGTCGAGAGGGAATGGTTGGTAAGATGGGAAGGACTAAGTAGGCCGCGGTGGCTGGATAGAGGGGTCGTGTTAGAGAAGCAGTCTGCGGACAACACAGACGGTCCCAGACGACGCTTCGAAGCATCCATCGACTGGCTGGCATCTACGCATTCAACGCCCGCAGTAGCGCTTGACTCGAATTCATGTGGTGGAGATGTTGCAAGCATGATTGGACATGAAGGGCGATGTCAAAAGTTCCTCTGACTCCGCAGGCGGCTGCGGGGGCGGCTAGATCCAGTGTTCAAAGGGAAGGAAGGTTACCCGAGTCGAACCCAACAGCGCAACTTTCTTGATCTCAGCGGGTGTGTTGTATGAGAGTGTACAGCAAATTCTCTGATGTCCGTCCTGCACGTCCTGCGATGGACGACCCATTTATTCAACACTTCCTCGAAATCCGCCTCGGTGAGCGTTACCAAATTTGTCAACGTATAGGATCAGGTTCGTTTGGAAAAGTGTATATCGGTAGGGTTGCTATCTCGGAGACCGTGAAGCATCGATTTAATTGATTCGCACAGGGCGCGATGTTCCTACGGGTGACATGGTGGCCATTAAACTCGAGCACCGTTCGACTGCACCATCACTTCTGCGCCAAGAGATCGAAATCTATGAAGAGTTGATTGGACAACCTGGCATCCCTCGAGTGTTCTGGCATGGCTACAACTGTGATTTCCAGGTGGTGGTGTTTGAACTTCTTGGGCCCAATCTCGAGGATCTCTTTCGATATTGTGGTAATAAATTCTCACTCAAGACAACGTTGATGCTGATAGATCAATTCCTCCATCGGGTTGAAAGTCTTCACGCGGTGGGCTATCTCCATCGTGATATTAAGCCCGAAAACTTTCTACTGGGCACTGGAAAGCAGGGTAACATTGTCTACATGACCGATTTCGGACTCGCCACCTATCGGAGGGACTCACACGACCAAGCCATAAGTCACAAGCCTGCAGCCAGTCCCCGGATTTCCTTAGTCGGCACCTGCCGCTATGCTAGTATCAATGGCCATTTGGACGTCGGTAAGTGCCGTGAATGTCTCGCATCGTTGATTCAACGGCTAACACTATGCAGCTCCATCACGGCGTGACGACCTAGAGTCGCTAGGGTATATGGCCTTGTATTTTCTTCGTGGGTCCCTTCCCTGGCAAGGTCTGAAGGCCTCGAGTCGGCAGGAAAGATACCGGCTTGTCTTAGAGCGGAAGCAGACGATCAAGGTAACCGAACTCTGCCAGGATCTGCCCGCGGAGTTTACTACATATATGAACTACATTCGTGGATTGGACGACCAGGATAAACCCGATTACAAGCACCTTCGGAGCTTGTTCCGTCACCTATTTCACCGTAATGGCTTCGAGTATGACTATACGTTCGATTGGACGATTCGAGAGTTTGAAAGGCAGTCAAATATGAATCAGCAACGTCCTGTGCCCTGTCCTAGCGTTGGGGAGCAAAAGACGAAGCGAACCGTTGCAGGCAACCGTGACCGAAAGAGGAGGCGTCGAAGAGATGATGCGAAGGAATCATAGCGTGACACCTTTGACTGGATGATTCGGGGATTCCAGGGGCTGGAGCCTGACGCCCAAGAGCCGCTTACGTCGAAAGATGGTAGACGAAAGGCGAGGAGCGGACACCACGAAGCGTCAGGTTGTGGAGTCCAGGTTGTGACTAAGGTAAGTCGTCGAAAGAGGAAATGAAATTGTATCCTCCAACATGGGGATGGAGAGGACCATGGACACGCTACTGACGACTATCACTCCCATTCACACAGCATGCATCTCAAATGCTGGCTAAGGCCCGTCCCTCTCTAGAGCGTGCCTGTTATCGATCATCGAGAGCCAACCGTTTCGCAAGCAGCAATACCGACAGGGAGGCAGGAAGTCTCAAAGGCAAATCGTTGGCTGGTAGCACATCACTGAGCGAAAGCCCGCACTGTACAATCTGTACGGCGCTCTGCATCAAACTTTGAACGCCTCACCGGTTTGCAAGACTCATCATAGTTGTTGCATGTGCGGTGACCGTTATGGCGACCACCCTTGAAAGTCAATTTGCTGCTGGGTCGAAAAGCTTCCCTGTTCGAGCTCCCCTGCAGGAATCGCAAGCTCGCAGTTTCACGGAACTCGCGTCTTGTTGAGTTTAGGAGCGAATCTGCATCGAATTCGAGCGAGAATGGCGTTGACCAACACTCCCTATCATCAGGGGGGTTAGCTGTTTCCACACTTTGATGGGGTGAATGGCAATAAAGACAGAATGAGAATGCCTCTCAGCATGTTGGCACCTAAATATGGTCTTGCAGTCAGTCAGCTCATTTGCCAGGTTCCTCCGACGACTTTCCTTCCCTTGACATCTTCCTTCTGCATCATCGACGGATCGCTATCATCAGGTAATTGAAGACGCAGCGTGATTCTTAGTTGATTCGCCCAAAAGCGTAATGAAAGGACCATTGAAATCGTAAGGTCCTTTTCGTTGTATCATCTTTCTTCCAGTCTACGTCTTCCAAAAAAGCCGGAACGAATACTTTGCTCGACGGTTCTGTTGGAATCCCAAGATCTTTGTAGGAGTCGATCTGACGAGCACTGGCATGAGGGTTTGCAGTATAACGCAGTGCTTAGTGATGGGGGACTGTCGTTACCGCATCATTCGCTTCCAAACGCACATCGTACCATCATTCAAATACTCTCACAACCTTGCAACTCTCGTACTTCTTAGAAAGATTATAAAGACATAGTTGCACCTTCTTCTCACCATCGTGTCATTCACTATCGCGAATGTGGCCGAAACAAGCTTGATTAGCCATGACAGCTTCCAACGCCTGAAGCTTCCCGATAAGAGCTGCCATCGACTTCGGCTTAGTATTGATCCAATTGTCCACTAAATTGCTCGCCGTGGCGCGGAGGATTGTCGCCAGTCTTGAATGGCCCTGTGCGACTAGATTGGGGTCTTCGAGGTTCGATTGATGCATTTCAGTTAGTGACTCATGGGCTGTCAGAGACGACGCACTATTGAATTGTCTTAAGCACAGCATGCAAGCGGTAGATGTTCGCGTCCGCTTTGTAGCGGAAGGACTCCGGGTGAGATCCCGTGATGTTCGCCGGAGATTAATTTGACAGGAGATGACCACTGGATCGCGGCTCCTCTTGAGGAATTACAGAAGCGGGCGCCTGTGTTTCTAAACCACGAGCTCTGAGCTGTTGAGCTGCAGGACCAACGTGGCGCTTGAGGAAACAGTATATGGCATTATGAGTGGCTTCTGGTCCCATAAGATCCGCAATGCTTTGGTATCGACCTTTGAACTATGATGTGATCAGCATGGCTCGACAGCATCATCATTGCACGAGGCACCTACCACTTCGGACCTAGTGCAGCACAGACCGCTACGAGAAGTCGAAATTCGGGTTCCTCCAGTCTGCTACCCATCACTGGCTTTACGTTTGTGACACTATTGGATTGGTAAATGTCGAACAGGGTCTCTTGTGGAATTCGCAAATTGATCGCGCGGCATTCTGAAAGGGATGATGACACAGACCCTGTCGCCCCTACTACTATGCTGCTGAAGAAAGCTATGCCAAGGCTGGGACGAGCGCCACACCTTCCTCGTTCCACTGTGATTACAAAAATTGAAGCACTACGCTAAACACTAAACACCATGGCTAAGACTCACACGCTATTCAGCTCGATTGATGCCTGGCAAAGAGGCATGCGTAACAAGCACTGCTCTGCTCTCGCAAGAGCTGTGCGGAGGATAGAGACTTCGGAGACTTACTGTATTGCACGTAAATTAACCTGGCAAGTTGTTTTTGTCATCTTCTAATTTTCTCAAGATTTCTGCCGTCTCTGCCACGATGGCCCGCCGGTCCTTCAGCTGCAGAATGATTTCAGCTTTTGTGATGCGGCCCTTTCCGATGATGTGAAACGCCAAAAGCAGGGCAAACCGGGGCTGAGCTGAGTGATCCCAACGCTCGGCAACTGTTGGGTGACTGTAGCTGAGGCCCAAAGGGGACCCCCTGAGCCCGAACTAGCTTCTGGGAATGGGCGTCAGGCAGCGCTCCCTCGTACTCTGCTGGGGCTTTCCACGACGCTCTTCCGTGCTCTCCTCGATGATCCGTCATGTGCGCGATTAAAGCGGCCTCGCTCCCTTTCCTGAACGAAAATGGTAAGGAACAAAGCACAGTTCGGGGCATATATAATATATATATATATATAAGCAGGGAATCCTGTCTTGGATTCTCGTTTGAGCACGGGCAGGTGTAGTAACGGTCTACATACGTGCATTAGTACATACGTACATACGTCCAGACCTAGTAGCTCATCCGCAACCAGAGACACAAGTAGACGGGCAACAAAGCCAACACTCGAAGTAAAAGAGAAGTCAGGGAAAATTGGGTACGTTCCATATTCGTTTTCATTTCCGTTTTTACTTTGAGAATCAATCCCTTCATCACGCATCATGCATGGCCGATGGGGTCTCCTGGGGCCAAGTATCCAGCTATCTAGCTAGCTATGTACCAGCTATACAATACCCCCGTCAATATTTGACTTTCGTCGTCATCGTCGTCCCTAGTTCGTGGTCTTCCTCACCGTCGCGTTTCCGTTTCCGTTTCAGCCGAACTGCCACCGCTACCGCCACCGCGACCGGCGCCGGCACCGTCGTCGTGATTCATTTCTTCACGACGTGGAAGCCCTCAAAGTTGGGGAGGGCCTTTCTGATGTCCTGGTGGTAGTTGTACATGCCGCCGGCGTAGTTGACCTGCTCGAAGGCCTTGCCGGGCATGCTGCCACCCATGTACCTGCAGAGCGGAGTCAGTCTCGAGACAGAGAGAAAGGTGTGTGAAGGATAAGAGATGGGGAGGAACCAAAACTTACGTGCTCTTGGTGGTCGGGAACAGCGACTTGTCGCTCAACTCGTTGATCTTCTGCTTCCATTGCATGCTGGCCACGTCGGTCGGGTTGATGTACTTGATGCCCTGGCGCTCCATCTGGACGATGGCGTCGGTGATCCATCTGCCCTGAATCTCCACCGAGGTCGGTCCGTTGGACAAGAGCGTGGGGCCGTGCGGGCCGTAGAGATGGAACATGTTGGGATAGCCGGGGACAGTGGTGCCGAGATATGTCACGGCCGCCTTCTTCCACTCCTTGTCAATGGTCTGGCCGTTGATGTTGTGTAGGCCCATGGCCGTCATGCCGCCGGTGGTGATGTCGAAGCCCGTGGCAATGCAGATGATGTCAAAGTCATGGTGTGTGCCGTCCTGGAGGACGATGCCTTTCTCGTCAAAGGCGACGATGGGGTTGTTCTTGATGTTGACGACGTCGACGTTAGGTCGGTTGAATTGCTCAAGGTACGAGTACTCGAGGCACGGGCGTTTCACTCCCCATGGGTGAGGAGGCTCCACGGGGGTCAAGATATCCCGTTTCTTTGCGTCATTCAGACGAGCGCGTTGTTTCTTGGCCCAGAAGTCGTAGACGGCACGGTTGGCCTTGGGGTCAAAGAGATAATCCTTGTAGTTTCCGAGCCAGTAGCGGAAGCCTCCGTCGGACCACAGCTTCTCGAAGAACCTTTCGCGTTCTTCAGGTGTGTCCTCGAACAAACTCTTCTCAGAGAAGTCGTACAAGAAACCACCAAAGCATCGTTCACGGAGGTCAAAGAGCTCCGGGTACCACTTCTTACCGGCCCACTGCTCTTCCGCTGTGAGGGCACGGAGACGCATGGGCACCGTCAAGTTCGGTGTTCGTTGGAAGACCTTGAGCTCACCTGCTTTCGGGCCCCATGCTTGAGTGATCTGGACGCCGGAAGCGCCGGTGCCGATGATAGCACACTTCTTGCCCTGTACGCTGATCTCCTCGTCAGGCCAGAAGGATGAGTGATGGACAATGCCCTGGAACTTTTCGATGCCCGGCCAGTCAGGGACGTAACGCTTGGCAGCAAAGCCAGCCGCGACGACAAGGTACTTGGCCTTGGCCGTTCGGCCGTCCGCTGTCTTGACGTACCAGCGTCCTTCGTCCGTGTTGAATTTGGCTTCGACGACAACACTTTCGAAGGCCGTCTGGCTCTTGATATCAAGGACCTTGTCGCAGTGATCAAAGTAGTCACGAAGTTCCTTGTAAGTGGGATAGTTGGAGGGCCAATTGTACCTGTGGCACATCAGTCACTGAGAAGACAGAACATGGGAGCCTTTGGCATACGTCTTCCAAGTTTCTGGGATCGACAATTGGTATTCCGGGACTTCGGAGTCGACCATTGCTCCGGCTGCTCGAAGGTTAGACACGTCACACCACATCGAAAGGGTCGAGTCTTACGGTAGCAGTTCCATCGCCAGGTACCACCAAGGTCAGTGCCAGCCTCATAGATGACAGTCTTCAGTCCTTGGTTGCGAAGGGACCAGAAGCAAAACACCCCACCGAAGCCGCCACCGACGACAAGGGCATCGACCTCAAGGTTGTCCGCATAGGGACCATCTGTCCTCCTTCGACGGCCGTATTCCCAGAGCTGAGTCTTCAGCTTGGGGTTCGTCATTCCCGGGTCACCCATGATTGTGATGATGTCTGTCAGATGGCAACAAGGTTCTTTGGGCCACGTGAGATGAGAAGGAGTCTTTGGTGAAGCTTGTGAGGGAGATGACTTCTTGTGATTCTGTTCTTGCTTTCTTCATCCTTATATACAGAACATTTCCATCCTGACTGGCTGGATATAGTGAATGGCCATTCTTTGATCTGTTTGGTGCCCGCATAGAGGCCCCATACAGATCTGCTGAATGTATCTGGCAAGGCCCAGCGCTGCGGCTCCGCAAAAGAGGTAAGACCCCAGTCTCTAGTCTCCATACAGGAAATCGACGTTGCGGGGGTTCCCATGCCTTCCGCAAGGATATACGTCTCTTGAGGAGGTTATGCCTATCGTCATACGGCTGAGGAGTACGGAACAACTATGGCTGGCTGGGCGCGATGGGGTTGTGGTTTCGAGGAAGATCTTCCAGTGTTAGAACACGTCCCAAGAATGCGTTTCCGCACATCACTGCGGACCATTTGCGACGGACTTGGGGGCCACAGGATGAGCAATCTTGGGAGTGAGTCTCGGACCCGCATGACTGTCACCACAACGATGGAGAATGGCTCGTCTGAGGGGGAGAACGAGAAGAAGAAGAGAGGAGAGGAGATGCGAGAGGGGAAAGCACACTCGTGGACTCACTTGATATTTAGACAACAGCCAGACGAATCCTGCATAGCTCCTCAGAAACCCTCTTGCTCCTGGTCGTGACCCTTTGCATATTGGTAAGGCTGGACGCAACAGCTTGTCTTCGTCTTGATATCCGTCAACATGGGGCTTTCTACCGAGGCTGTCAACAACATAACCTCCACCCTCAACGCTGCCTGCGTTGATGGGGATAAGGGGATTCCAGGGTTGGTGGGTATCGCCATTGGAAAGGACGGTAAAGAGCTCTACGCTCATGCCGCCGGCAAAAGAGGATTTGGCTCCTCTGAGCCAATGACCCTTGATAGCATTTTCTGGATAGCATCTTGCACCAAGATGATTACCGGCGTGGCATGTATGCAGTTAGTGGAGCAAGGAAAACTGTCGCTGGACGATGCGAACCAGGTGACGCAGCTGTGTCCTGAGATCAAGAACTTGAGCGTCTTGCAGCCTGATGGCAAGCTCGTCCCAGCAAAGAGAGGAGTGACTCTGAGAATGCTGTTGTCGCATACCGGTCAGAGACAATTCCTTTCCCATAATATGTATCGAGCTAACGCGAATCCAGCGGGCTTCGGCTATACGTTCTTTCACGATGGTCTTCGTGATCATAGCAAACCCATTGGGTATGATGAGTTCTCAGGGCATATCAAGGATTTGATCCAGCCGCTGGTCCATCAGCCTGGTGAAGGTTGGCAATATGGCGTGGGTTCTGCCTCTCGATTGAACAGGAAGTTTGACTGAAATCACGCCTTAGGTGAATATTGACTGGGCTGGAATATGTGTCGAGCGTGTCACCAATCTGTCGTTGAACGACTACTTTCAACGCCACATATTCCAACCCTTGAACATTAAGAACATTTCCATGTTTCCCAATGCCGATATGAAGGCGAAGCTGGCCTATATGAATGCGCGGACTCCAGACGGCCAGCTTCAACCGCGAGACCATCTCCTTCACCGTCCATTGGTCGTCGAGAGTCAGCAAGACATTGCGACCTGCGTCAACAGTGGAGGAGCTGGCGCCTTTGCGCGGCCACGAGAGTATTGCCGTAAGCCACCTTTTAGTCCACACTTGCGGGCATTAGAGCTGATGGGACACAGAAATCCTAGCCACTTTGCTGAATGACGGCACATCGCCGATTACCGGCGCTCAAATTCTGAAAAAGGAGACAGTGGATTTGATGTTCCAAAACCAGATTCCCGAGTTCCCGGACTTTTCACGCCAGGGCATCCCTCCAGCCAAGCCGGACCTGACCAATCCCATCCCAGACTTGTATCCAGGCAAGCAGCAGGGCTGGGGTTTGACCTTTATGCTGAGTGATGGGCCGACCGGACGGTCGACGGGGACTGGCCACTGGGCGGGGTTGCCCAATCTTTACTGGTGGTGCGATCGAGCCAAGGGAGTAGCAGGGATGATATGTTCTCAAATCCTTCCTTTTGCAGACCCTCAAGTGTTGGGTCTCTGGGTGGCTCTCGAATCAGGCGTGTACAGTGGCCTGAGTTAGGTCAAGTTAGGTACCCGGGCGATGAAGTGTGCCGTTTATACAAATCCATTTTGCCAATTTGATCCACGGGACGACCGACTCCGTAGGATGGGGACCGCCTCCAGAAAGCTAGATACAGTAGCAAGCCAGGTGCTGGTCAGTAATAGCGTGCAAAGACGGAAAAAGGGTGCTGCAAAGGGAATGGGTGGATGCGTGCCTGTACGATGTAACCCGTTGGTGCCGTGAAAGCAAAAGTGTCCTCAACCGCTTCGTCAGCTGGGATTAGCTGCCTTGTGAAGGGGGGAGTGCATAATATTTTGGATCGCCCAGGGTGAAGGGTGAGGGTGAATTGGGGCGCTTGTGGGCGCAGTGGGCGCTGCCAGGTCGGATTGGCGGTGACCAAGCAACCAAGGCAACCAAGCCTGGATGAGCCGGGCGAAGCGAAGCAATGCGAGAGAAAGAGTTGTTGCCTACCCCGCAAAAGAGCCAGAAGGCCCATGAAAGCAGGACAATCGCGGGGGCTGGACTGAGAGACTCCACCTTCTTCCGCGTGCACTGACAACTGACATCTCAGAGAACCAGCAATTACCTTGTTGCCTTGACATTTCAGAGCCCATACCGTCGTCGAGGTCAATGCCGCAGTGATCCCTGACTCGATCGACCGATTTACGCACTCCCCCCTGGAACAAATCATGGCGCAAACTGTCGCCCTCCGTCGTCGCCAGAACAAGAGCTGCGATCAGTGTCGAGCGGGCAAACGTCGATGCGATGTCGAAGTCGCTGTCCACGAGGCGCCGACAATCAGCGGTCTCAATTTCTCTTCGAGCGATGACCACGACGCGGTGAATGTCTTTGCCTCCTCTCCCTGCACAAATTGTAAGAAGTGGAAAAAGGCATGTACAATCGAGTGGATCAAGTCGCATCAAAGGCGTCAGTCAACCACCTCCAAACGCCGGCGAGGGTCCAAAGGAATGTCGCACGCAGTAGATGACACGGCCAGCCAGGATGTGTGGGCGGACGGCGTCTCTAATCTTCCACAGGAGGATATTGACTCGATGCTCACCGACTCTCTCAACAGGTCGATATCCAGAGAAACGTTTCCGGATGGCTCGATAGCATCCTTATCCACAGGTACCATGTTTGAGAGTTTGAATGGATCGCAACACGACGACAGCGCCTCTCTCATGAACTCACAGCTCAATCAGCCTTTCTACGACTTTACTCCGGTCGACTGCCCCGAGCCCTATCCAACCAATTATTACATAGCTCAGCCAATGCTCGATCCGGATGTCGCCATTGATGGCCAATCTTCAACGAGTTACCTCTCTGACGGTTCGAACTCTTGGAGCCAGCCCTTATCGAACCCTCAGTCCGTAGTTGACAGCCAGGACCAGGAGTCAGTGGTGCAGGAACGTCGATTCTCCCCTCCATTCTATGGAAATGGCCTGACCAAGAAAACGGCATCACCCTTTGCCTCGCACTTTCTGGCGGAGGATCATAGTCGGCTCTACATTAAAAAGGGCCTGCTTAAAATCTACCACGACTCCCTAGAAGGTGCTTTAAGCTGTTGGCTGATTGAGAGGAATTGCCCCTATGCGTCTAGTCCATTTATGGACCAACGAGACGCATGGAGCTCCAAATGGTCCAACAGAATTGTGACACGGGTCCGTGCCCTGGACGATGCATATGCAAGGAGTGGCCTGCTATCTCAGAGTGACCAAAAGCAGGCATCCAATGTCCTCAGCCTCGTGGTTATGGCTTTCGCGGTGCAATGGGCCCAATCTCCCTTCGGAAAACACGACAACCTCAGCACTCAGCTACCTGAACATGGAATCTTTGGGCGCAATATGCAGAAAGCACTATGGCAGAAGGCCAGTGCTGCCCTTAATCAGGCCGTGGGCAACCCGTCCTTCAAGGTCATATTTGCCACCATTATCTTTTCTTTGACGCAACGTCCCATAGAGTCGGCCGAAGTCCTTCCTAGCCCAGGGTCACGTCGACAGAATGATCTCGCATCGCTACGGAAGATCCTCGACCATGACACCGGACCTATCTTTTTGGACGTCGCCGTCCGCAAACTGCATGATCATCAACGAAGACTCAAGGACGCCGAACGGTCTCAGAACGGCAGTCACGTCGCGTTACAAACTTCGATTGCTCTAGGTGAGCAGGACAAACAAACGTTTGGACTTATGTTCTGGCTCGCCATTATGTTTGACACAATATCCGCAGCTATGAACCGACGGACTTTTGCTCTAAGTGATGGTGAGACCAGCATCACTGACGATGAACCGATCCCGGCGCCTCGTCTCGCAACATCCGTCAACGGCTATTCCTGTGACCTTGATGGGTATTCTGGATTCTCCAACATGAACAGTGCCCAATTGTCCCGCGAGTCGCAGGTATGGGGCAACTATTTTCTTCGTCAGCAGTCGCGGATCGGCGATGTTCGTAAGCAAACAACTCGCTGGCCTTGCTCCTATGTCGATGCTGCCGCATGCCTGGCCGACGCTGCGCCGGTCAAAGTTCTTGTGTTCCGCAGGGTGGGACATCTCCAAGATCTGTATTATCAGCGCGCCACGGCCGATGCGATTGAGAACGCCATCGCTTCGACGCTCGAGGTCTATAACCATTGGAACAATACATATGGTCGCTTCATCTCAGACTGTATAGCGAACCACGAGAGCCTCCCGGCCCGGATTCAATCCTGGTACATCCTCCTGGCCAGCCACTGGCACCTTGCTATCCTCATTCTAGCGGATCTGATTGAGAAGCTGGACGATTCGAACATGACTCTACCAGCAAATCGAACCGCCAGACAGACCACGGAGTTCTCTGCGGCCCTGAGGTTCCGCTCCGTGTACGCTGTTTCGGACCTCGGCCGATGTTCGCGCTTCAGTAACGAAGACTTGTCCTTTTCGCAATCTCCGGATTTCCACCATGCGGTGAACAAAGCAGCGTTACTCACAGAACCATGGACGGTAGTTTTGGTGCGTTCATTCGCACAGGCTGGTGAAGTTCTGGTCAAACTCGTCCTGTCACGGCGAGAACCTGGACTTTTCATGGACACCAACCACCTGTCGGAGGCAAGGAGTCGTCTGAATGATTGTATCGAGGCGTTGTGGCTGCTAGGACGAAAGAGTGACATGGCATTAAGTGCCGCCAAAATACTTCAGGAGGCTGTGAACCAGGGTATGGCATAAAATCTTAATGACACAGGTAATGGCGGAAAAGCACTTGATGTTTTTTGACTTTGGTCTCATTGGGGTTTGGGTCTACCTAAGTCTGGTCTACTCTCATATTATTGCGTGTCGTTTGCCGTGGCTGCCGTCGGAAGCCAATGTTCCCCGGGCCTAGCGAGTAACAAGGACCAGCCTGTACCTGTCTGGGCGGCTTGGACAGGCAGGACTTCTGGTGAGCTCCCCTGTCTCCCTCCCTTTTTCTTTCTGCGCGGTGGCCCATACGACTCAGGGCCACGAGGGCAACCCATCCGACCGCATTTGTCAGTACATCCATACATCCATCACTCGCACAGGAGGGTGCGGCTGGGCGAGCTTTGCGGACAAGCGAACGAGGACGTCTATTTCCGCGCAGTCTTAACCGCACGGGTGTCTGACGAACCTTATTCCTCCTACGCAAGGCACGAGGCCAGAAGACAGAATACATACTTCGGCCCAATGGGTACGATCGACCCCCAAAACCGGGTTAAGGTCCTTGCATTAGCTATCCCTGATTCTTCTTAGGCCAGGAGGATATGAAACAGGAGCTGCTGCTCTACTGGTACATGCGGACAGGGGCTGGGCTTACGGGACGCGTTATCCGCACATCACCCTCGCCCTCGGCGCTGGGATGCGGAACCGCATGTTCACGAGAGAATGCAGATCCTGGAGACCTCCCTCTCCACGCGGGGAAAGCAGAAGTCTGCCGAGCAACCTCTTATGCGAAACCTGGGGAACGAGAGCGCTTGGGAGCGCATGCGGCAGATGCACGGCTCGAGTGAGGTGATGAGGGGGAATCAATCACAAGGTCCATGTCGATCGACGACGACATTTCCATTCCCTTCCGCATTACTGGGAGAAGTTATGGACTTTGCAACACTTCTCGGAGCTTCGGGAAGGTGATGGGAGGGAGTGCTCGGTATTGCGGAGATTGTTATGCTGCGACTGAGTCAAGGATGCGAGCATTCGACACAGCGGCGTCCCAGCCTCTGGACAGTTTCTGTCCTTGCCATCGACTACTCCCTGGTGACTTTACGGACCGTCTTTTGAACAGCTGTCGAGTTGTTTGTTGTTACTATGCGGTTGAGACGGCCGCATCTTTTGCAACGCCCGGATTGCACTACCACGAGGTCAAGCAGGAGGTACACGAAACGCTTACAGTTCGATGTCACCGTCCCGACCCGCCAACTCTCCGTCCACCCAGGTTCATTACAAATAGTCTTTCTCTCCCGTTGCTAGTATGTCTTTCAGGGTGACGCGGTCCAGGGCCCAGAGACCTAGGAGCAGGGTGAAGGTATTTTTCAATGACTGACGACTTATGACCGGACTGGTGGCTGGTGTTGGTTTTATTCATCGATTTGGTTCGGATACTACCCACATAGGTACCTTACATACGTACTAGGTACTAGCAATTAATACGCACGTCTTTACTTGGTACAGGTATATTTTGTATTTCGCGGACACATACGAGGTGTTTCGTCACGGTAGACCCTTTCTTTGAAAGGGAAGAACTCAACAGTTCGAGACGAACGATGGGTTTAGATGGATTTTGTCATTTTATCATATGTATATGTCCTGTCTGTCCTGTCCTGTCCTGTCCTGATGTGTGTTGTGTTGTATGTGTGTTCAGACAGCCTGGCCATCCATCCATCCATTCACCCTCCCACCCATCCGGCTTTATTTGTGCTTTGCGCTTTGTGCTGAAGATACGGGTAGCTTACCTAGGTACCCGTGACATCCGGGTCGGGTCGACTTGATACTCCGTACTCCGTACGTGTATATCAATCTCGCCAACGAGGGTGACACTATCACACTCGTACTTGTACTCGTAGGGCCACACACAGAACATCAAGGACCGCGGGACCTTGGACGTGGCGCCTTTGATATCGACTTCCAGGTACAAAGACATTCCTTTCTTGCGAGGTTAGAGACCGGCTAAGTGGCTCCTCTTTGCCATTTGGAGCGAGAAGCATCACATCACATCATGTGGAGATGTCGGGCTGCGGCTGGAGTAGTCTTACAGTCGGTCAGCAACTGTCCATCATCGTCAGATCTCTCCTGTTGCTGCTGTTGCCGCAGGAGGATGAGGATGAGGTAAGGTGAGGTGAGGTGTTTTAAGTTGAGTAAGAGACAGCTGACGACAGGGAATCCTACCTGTCGGGTCATCCATCCATCCATTCCAGGAACGAATCGGGAATTCTGTGGGATATTTTATCATCAGCAGCAGCAGCAGCAGCAGCAGCAGCACAGCACACACATACCCAGCCCTATCGGTAGGTAGGTAAGTTACGTAGCTAAGTATCGAGCGAGCCAACGACATAAATGTCTGGGTGTACATGTACATCTGCGCCCGTAAATGATCATGCCCAGCCTGAAGATATGAGCGCACCTACGCACTGCACACTGCACAAGACACTGGCATTATCCAGACGAATAGCGACGGACGGCACGGATAAGAGCATCGATGCGATACGAGGTGCTGCGAACACTTATAATCTCCGGAGCCCCCTCCAACCGCAATCAAGCGGACAATTCAGTTTGTGCCACGTCCCTGCCAACGCGCCCAGCACCGACATGTCGCGTGATTGGTGCGATATGACCGTCTTTCTCGGTTCAGCCTCGCGAGGCTGAGAGGTTTTGAGGCCTCAAGTGCCAGGATTGCCAACGCATTGCCAGCTCCCAAACACTCCCAAACTCCGACTTGGATCCAACCATCCAGCGGTGACTGGTGACTGGGGACTGGTGGCTAGAGTGGTCCTCATGGTCCGCGACGAGTAAAGTACCCCTCTAGGTAGGTAGGTAAAGTCGTTCATTTTTCTTTCTTTTTCTCTCTTTGAAACGTGTATTATCTCTTGCTTCGGTCCGGAACAGTCTTTTGCACATAAATAACACTTGTCTTCTCTTATCTTCGTTGGCTGGTTGAATTTTTGATCAAGTATTCTGTATATCAGAACGCCACACACAAACACACGCCAATCAATAGACTTTACTTGTACAGGTCCACAGCACAGTACAGCACAGCGCAGGATACGCCACAATCTCAGTCACAGTCACAGTTACAGTTACAGTCTCGTGCAGGGGCGAACCTCGAATCTCGTTCATCAGATACTGCCATATACACAAACCTACCCTACCCTACCTACCACCTTGGTTATTTGTTCCCTTCCCCCATTTCCAATTACACTCTATACAACCACAGAAACCAAAAAAAAGAAGGCGGAAGAGACGGAAAAGCCGGAAAAGATGCTACTGGTCAACACCGAAACGCTCAAACTCGAGTCCATCGTCTACCCGCCTCCCGGCTCTTACGCCATCCTCTCGCACACCTGGACAAAGGAGGAGATCAGCTTTCAGGACTGGAAGTGCATCGAGGGCGGCGGTCCCGAGGCCGACGCCCTCAAGGCCAAGGCCGGGTATGCAAAGATCGAAATGACGTGCCGCATCGCAAAGGCCGACAGCCTCAAGTACGCGTGGGTCGACACGTGCGGGATCGACAAGAGCAGCAGCGCCGAGCTGTCCGAGGCCATCAACTCCATGTTCAAGTGGTACCGGGACGCGCACATCTGCTACGCCTACCTCTCGGATCTGGAGAACGCGGCGGACACGAGTCAGTTACAAACGTGTCGGTGGTTCACCAGAGGCTGGACGCTCCAGGAACTGATTGCGCCGCAGAAGGTCCGGTTCTACGACAAGTGGTGGGTCGAGGCCGGCACCAAGGCCAGTTTCCAGGAGCTCCTCGCCACCGTCACCCGCATCGACTCGGACGTGCTGGTCAACGGCCAGAACCTCGACTTTGTGCCCGTCGGCAGGAAAATGTCGTGGGCCGCGCACCGCGAGACCAGCCGGGTCGAGGACCTCGCGTACTGTCTGCTGGGTCTCTTCAACGTCAACATGCCGCTGCTGTACGGGGAAGGGGACCGGGCGTTTCTCCGCCTCCAAGAAGAAATCCTCAAGGAGCACAACGACCTGAGTCTGTTCGCGTGGCAGAACACGTCGGGCACGTCGCTCTACCGCGGCATCTTTGCAGAGTCCCCCACAGAATTCTCGGACTGCTTCGACCTCAAGGCGCCGCACGAGCGGGAGAGTCTCGGGAACGAAGTCTCCATCACCAGCAACGGGTTGCGCGCCGAAGGCATCTTTCTCCCCGGACAGAATGACTGCTGCATTCTCGATCTCGGCTGCTGTCGCAGCGGAGCCACCACGGATCCTGAATGGCTGTACGTCCGCCTCAAAAAGGTGGGAGAGACGTTCGTCCGCGTCCTGCCGAAACACGTCACGGCCGAGAAATCACGGCTCATCTGGTGGCAGGGCAGCAGGCGCACGGTGTACGTCCGCAAGAGCGTCCACAGCCAACAGCTCACCGAGGCCAACTACCGCATATCCAGCGTGACGGTCCAGTTCGCCGAGTCTCTCCGGGGCAAAACGAAGCTGTGCGATGTATTACCTCCACAGCATTGGGAGGCAGAGACCACGCGATTCTTCGGCTTCGAATCCGCCAGCTTCACTGGCATCGTGCCATTTGTGTTCGAGACATCTCCCCCAGCACCTCGACTGCGGAAACGTCTCGTGCTCCTCTGCGGCGTGCACAAATCCTTCATCCGAAGCTGGAGGCTCGATTCGTGGGCCGCCATCTTCCAGGAGTCCGATGCGAATGACGACCTCTCGACGGCGCTGGTGGCGCTGGCCCACGGCGACGATGCGAGCCTCTCCGAAACCCACCGACAAAACGTCATCAAGGACGTGCTGTTTGCCAACTTCTCAGACTCGTACGGGGTGTTGCGAGGCCTGGACAAACGAAACTCGGTCCTGATCAAGGACCACGCCAGTCGGACCCAGTACATTCTGTCCCTGGAGATGCACGACGTCCCCGTGGGGAATACGTGGCGGGCCACGACGGCGACCATCAACTGCGAGACGGTAAATGTGCCCGTGGAGAAGGTCAGAAACCCAAAGGGACTGGTGAAAACAGAGGTCAAAAAGGTCGAGTCGTCGTTGATGCCAATAGACACCATCAAGCCCAGAGCCTCTGCTGTGGGCGTGGTTTAGAAATGTGCTTTTCTTCGTCGATGCGAAAATTGGATAGAGACATTTCAAGCCCTTCTGGCCTTTCGGTGCGTGTATAGATAGATGTTTAACCAATCAATCTGCTGGTCTGTTCGACCTCCCGCAAAGCTTATTACTCACCTTCGAACGGTAGCGGGTACACGACAATATGAAATGAGTTTTAATATACTCAAGTGAAGGAATGTCTGTGGGGTGGTGACGACAGTGAGGGAAGAAGAGGTAAATTGATTAAATTGATGCTATATTCTCGGACTCGGATTTCATGTGCCTGCGTGGCTGCCAAGGCTGAGCCCCTTAGTCAAGGAAGATCGATACCCCTGATCTACTATAGACCCTTAGGTCTGTTCGATCATAAGATGAGTCCTGATGTTGATTGCATCAGTCACGAGCTCAAACGACTGAGCGCCCTATTCGATAGGACACCACGACGGATCCTGTCACTGTCGAAGAGGCAACACCAGATGTGGAACATATGCCATTATTCGTTGAGCTCTATTGATAGCTATGGCTGGGTCAAAGGAGTGGAAGTACTGCAAGAAATCGTCAAAATCATCATAGCCAGAAAAGTTCCAAAAGGCACTTTTGAGCACACCAATCTCCCTCCTCACGGCTCCTCGCTTCTGCCGACCACAAAGCCGTGTCGCCTGCATGATTAATCCTCATCGCCCACAGGACCACCCCTTCACTACTCCCCAATTCGCGGAGCTCCACCCTTCCAGTCGTGGCGCTCATAGTGTCGGAAGACCAAGTCGTAGCCATCAAGGTCATGAACAATGCGATCGACACGACGGTAACCTTTGATGGCATCCATCTTGGTGTTGCGACGAGCAGCCTGTCGCTCCAACATTCTGATTTCAGCCAGCTCATCATGATCAGCGTACGCCTTCTCCTCGAAAGAAGAGGTAGCTTCGAAAATGGTGACAGAGAATCGGCCAGGCTTGAAAATGTCTACCACGTGCTGAATGATGTCAGCCGTTTCACGACCCTTCTGGCCGCAAGGGACATTGGTCTCGAAAGATGCGTAAGAGCAGATCGGTTCTGGAGTCACATGGACAGTGAAATAGTGAGTCCCTTTCTGTCCATTAGGGGCTGGGATGACTCCGTTGGCCGAGAAGCCGCATGGAGTAAAGAGATATGCATCAACTCGAGCCTCTGGGTACTTGTCGGCCGGATAAACGTTAGAAAGGCCGCACGCGTCAGACACGACGGTGCCAAGAGCATGACCTTCAGTGGTGAGTTCCGATGGAAAGGCCTCTTCCTTGATAGAAATGTCGCTGTCATCAGAAGATGCGTTGCTGAATACATCGATGTGATCGTCTCGCCCTTTTTGAGATCCTCTCCACTGATCTTCTGCGACCGCACTCGCATGGTCGAGGTAGAATTGTCTAGCATTCTCCTCGTCCAAATCAGTCATGAGGATCTCGAGAGTTTCGTCTTCACCTTCGCACACCTTCGAACCACGGTCGACCACCAGCGACGTTGGTAGTTCGAGCATCTTGGTCTCAGTCCCTGGACTATCCATGCTCTGTGGGCTGGCTGGTGGCGTCAACATGGTGTATGGTTCAGTCAAGTACAAGTACCAATGCTCGCCGTTCATCTTGCCAATCATGTACGCACTCCCACCAACAAAGAGTTTGTCAAGAGTGTACACTTCGTCGCGCCAGCTGCGGTGTGGACCCCGCTGGCGGTCAGGGAACAGGTAGTTCTTGCGACTGTAGAAAACGCGGTATGGAGCGGCCGCAACGGCAATACCATTAGACGGTGGAGCAGTCGCACGTGGGAAGCCTCCAAAGAGAACCGCGATCTCGAGGATACGTGGCAACCCGCAAAGCAAGGTCGTGGTCCCGCATGTCTTCAATATAAGTTTGTGGGGAAAGACAAACATGCTCGACTCAGAAAGCAGATAAGCATCAACGTCTTCGGACTCGATGATGGACAAGACTTTGCAATTGACCAGGTCTAGCATGGACTTCCACACCTCGGACGGCACGGCCTTGAGTCCGGTGGGCTCCGAGCAGCCCTGGAGAGCGTCTGACGACGGACTGAACCATACTTCCAAAAGTTTCTCGGGACCTTGAATACAGTCAGACACGAAAGCAACACAGACGAACAAGAACTTACCTTCAAAGGCATTGCTAGAATCCAGATCTAGCGCAACTTCATGATTGATAGTCAACGAGGGAGTGTGACTAAAACTCGATGGCGAAGTTGTATAATGCTTGGGGATCCCAATGTGTACCATATCCTTTTCGAAGGTGTGGACAGAGTCCTCTCGGCTATCGGAAGTGTTGGAGTGTTGTGGGCAAGAAGGTGAAGGACCACTGATCTGACGATTCAGTGAAGCACTATCTGCCACCCAGACGAACAATGCGGTGTCCGCCTGAGAAGAGAAGGCCCACTATGCGGTGGGAGAAATGGAGGCTGGCTTTTGCCAGCAGCAGTGTGTTATGTGGTTTGAAATCCCTTCTGAGGGGTCGTTATGGAGGCCTGGTGGAGGAGAGGAGGAAGAAGATTTCCTGCACGAACGGAATTGTGGGCAGTATTTGTGCGCGCTTCCTGATCAAATTTTGATAGCGCTCAAAAGTGTGAGAGGTGTTTGTTATCTTTGATGAGGAGGCTTTTGTTCGGTGGACGGTTCGCTGTGAGACTTTGTTGTAAACCCGCAAGTAGCAGGTGTTATCTGGGCCTATTTCTCGAGTGAGCACTGCCTCAGTCAATGGGGACTTGGAAGAGACGGGACGTACTTTGCTGGCTTAGATAGGAAGCGAAGCAGGTCCTTGCGGCTCATAGAGATATTGCTAGTAGTCGCTGGGGATGAAGGATGGCTATCACAGCCTGAGCATCGAGTGAATCACTCAACTAGTGAGGTTCGCCAGGGCTGCGGTTGTGGTGGTGAAAATTGTGGGCAGCGGTGTAAAAAATGCCTCAGCAGAAATTCTGACCACTGGTTCGATGGACTGTCTGCAATGGAGAGGGCAGCCTGAAATTACACGAGTAGAGGGGATGATGAGCACAACAATGTAGCAATTGGCAACTTTGCAGAAGTTGAAATGGCAGTAGGTGTGGTAGAGGGATCAAAAGAGGCAAAATTGTGCGTTGAATGTTGATGTCGCACCAGAAAAAGAAGTGGCAGCTTTGTGTGTGACGGGCAGTGGTGAGTGAGTGGACACCGCCAGCTGGAAATTTCGGGGCGGAGACGCTGCCCAGCGGCCAGTGAGATGCCCAGGGGTGCCAGGGAACCCCGCCGCCTCGGCACCGATGACGAAAGGTCCCGGGTGCTGCGAAAAATCTTGATTAGCGCTGGATTAGTTGACAGGGGGCCACTGAAGGATGGCTCTGCCTTCACAGTATCAACACCACCATCACCAGACAATGCAACTTCCGGAACAACCGAAGGGTCAGAGGGAAGCACCAGTAGAACGAGGGGCAGCAGGGGTCTGAATTTTGACTGAAACAAATACGAGGCGCTTTGCATGAGCTACTACTTGTATAGCGACTCCGCGCATAGAGGTATATATATCTGGTCGCATGTGCAAGCACGTGCCCCTCCATAACATCAACTGCACATGCTGCGGTGCTCTTTCGCTGAATATGAGGGACTCACTGCCGAAGGGAGAAAATTGTCTAAGGATAGTGTGCAAGTCCCTGGATACATTGCTTTCAAGTTCCTCTGAATCCGAATCATTCTTTAACTCGACCAGGGGAGGCGCAGCAAGCGCAGGCAGGATTTCAAACGAAAACGGTTGAATGATACCCATCCAATGCCTATTGTCTTGTACCTGGACCGCTTAACGCCACCCCCGCGAAGTTCACACCCCCGGTAGCCACGGGCCTACCCAGGCACCAGGTAAGGCTGCTGGCCCCCGGGGCTTTTCCAAGCTAGCAGCAGCTCGTCAGACTGGATCGACCACCCAATCGCGCCCACCAAGGCTGAACTGAAAATTGTCAACGCCACCACCCGGCAATCTCCGTCCCTGCTTAACAATCCTTTTGTCGGATCGTGCACTCACCAACTGCGTCAACTGCGATTTATTTCAACCCATTCCCTGCGCTGACCTCGAGTATGTTCATTTCTCAATAACAGTTTTCTTAGGCGGTATGGGTCTCGAGAACATCAAGCACGTCGTGCTCATCCTCTCGGGCAAAGGAGGGGTCGGAAAATCAAGTGTCACTCTGCAACTCGCCCTCTCCCTTACACGGCAGGGTCACAATGTCGGAATCCTTGATATCGATCTCACCGGACCCTCTATACCTCGTCTCCTCAATCTGGAGGACAAGAAAGTGACACAGGCTCCTGGTGGCTGGCTACCGGTCAAGGTACATGACGCAAGAGATGCAGGGGAGAAAGACAAACCCGCCAGAGGCTCCCTCCACGCCCTGTCTCTAGCATTCCTCCTTCCTTCCCGCTCGTCGGCTGTCATCTGGCGTGGACCAAAGAAGACGGCAATGATCAGACAGTTCGTTTCCGACGTTCTATGGCCGCCGAATACAGACTACCTTCTTATTGATACCCCACCGGGCACCAGTGACGAGCACATTGCCATTGTCGAGGAACTACACAAACTTGCAGCCGATGTCCAACCTGTGACAGCGTCTAACGGCAATGGCCTAGCCCTCGAAATTGACGGCAGGCCAAAACTTTCTGGGGCAGTGGTTGTCACTACTCCGCAGGCTATTGCGACAGCAGATGTGCGCAAAGAGCTGAACTTCTGTGTAAAGACTCAGGTACCAGTGCTTGGAGTCATTGAAAACATGGCGGGTTACATGTGCCCCTGCTGTGGCGAGATAAGCAATGTCTTCAGCAAAGGCGGAGGCCAGATCATGGCTAGTGAAGCCAATGTTCCCTTTCTAGGCTCAGTTCCCATCGATACTGGCTTTGGGGCCTTGGTCGAAGGCGCAAAAGACGTGCCGAACACCGCCAATGACGCTCCAGCAACGAATGGTCATGATTCAGAGGAGTCTTCAGAACTGGTTGAACGATACGGAAAATGCGGGTTATGTCCCATTTTTGCCGATTTCGCCACCACAATAGACCAAAAAATACAGAACTCCTCGGTGCCTTAGTCTAAAGCTATCCGTCCGCTCTTCGTCTAACTCATATCACAGCGTGGGTGGCCGAAGTGTTTTGGCTCAACGTGTCTCATCACCACTCTAGCCCTCACACTATCCCTGTCCCCTTACAAGAGGTAGTCAGGGTGCCGAAGTGTAGCACACCAACATTGTGGCAGCTTTCAGGATCAGGATCAAGTCTCTGGATAGACTTGAACAATTTCCATCTTATGCTTGAACGGCGGTTATCCGTGCACTTCTCAGCCTCTGCGAGGAAGTTGGCGTAACAGAAGAAGCCGCAGCGCAAGACTGGATTATGCACCGTGCCGTCTCCCACGCCCACAGAGTGTTCTGATCTACCCATCTTACGTCTCTCGGATTCAGACTCGAAGAGATTCCAATATCAGCGGCAGCATTTCCTCCGGCTTTCGGAAGTGATGACTTGTCAACGTCATCGGCATTGACTGATTGTGGCTCTGCCCCAGATATCGAGGCTCCTAGCTGCTCTTGCGCCTTGTTCGTTTGGGAGGACATACTCGCCGGCTCGCAGCTAGGTCTATCAGCGGTTACGGGGAGTTCGTTGTCATCCGCGCTTGGTTGCTCGGTATCTGCTCCCTTGGGACTGGGATTGCTCACTTGCTGTACAAGGTTCGCATCGAGCGTCGGTATGTTCACAGGTCTATTTCCATCTGTCACTGTGGAATGGCTGAGCTGCTGCATCTGTGCCATCATAGTCGAACTCAAGCGCTCCAGCCATTGTTCGCGACGTGGCGAGTGGGCAATGATGCTATCCATCCAGTTTGCGCGTAGACTTCGATTCCTAAAGTTCAAGGTATGAGAGCTTGTGGAAGAGGAAGTACTATACCCGGGGCTGCCCGTGTCAGTATGTTGTCCGGGCGGACAAGGAGAAGGAGATGATGTTGATAACAATGGCGACGAGGACAAGGATGAGTACTTATTCTGGTCCATGCTATTGATCAAGTCGATTGCGCCAATCATCTGCGTGCGGCCCGCCATGCGGAACGTGTTCGTCTGGACTTCGATATTGTTTTCTTGAAGCCAAGTGGCAGCGGCTCCTTGGGCTCGCGAAGACCAGGGCATCATAAACGCTGCTGCCTCGGAACGAGCTAGCCGCGAGATGACCATGAAGACGAGCAACAACAAACCGTCCCAGCCCTTCTGGGCGGCTACGTATGTCATGGCCAACAGCTGGAGGTAGTGCGTGAGCTGGAAATACCAGAAGAGCCATCTGCAAGACCGCTCCGTGGTGATGGCCAACATGGGCTTGTTAAGCAGCCTGTCGATGATGGCGCGGTCGCCGCGGTAGAGATGCCAGGTCGACGCATTGTCGTGTGGCGCCACCAGCATACAGGCGGCATCATACGTTTCGTTGTTGTCGAGGTATCCCGGCGGCCGATGAAAGGGGAGGCGATGGTTGATCAGCGCATTGATGCAGGATAGCAGGAGGAGGGCACATGTCCCATAGGCACCGCACAGCGCCAGCAACCCTGCGAGTGCGGTGACGAGAACATGGCCGGATACAGTGCACAGTCGCTCTAAGAGACTGGATGTGGCAGTGCGTTTGCTGCCCGCGGAAGCCTTGTTGAAGCGCAACTCGACAAGGTGCAGTACCTGCGGTCTGCAGAAGGCGACGTTCTTGGGCATGGACGTTTTCGTCGGAGGCTTTCCGTCCACCTTTGGCTGTGGCTGATGTCCTCCCCCATTGCCAGTCTGCTCTGGTGCCGTGGTCTCAACATCGATGATCTCGGTCTTCCCTCGGAAGGCGTGTGCAGTGAGCAGCTCTCGCGCGGCACCGTTGGCGCACTGGAACACGCTGCCCCAGGAGACATCCCACACGGTGGTCGACCCTGCGACACCTGCGCTGCTTGTCTGGTCGAGCACAGCCGATCCTAGCAAGAGCAGTCTGGCCACACCCTTGAGCTGGCCGAGCTTGGGCATGAGATCGAGGCAGATTTTCCCCCGGAGACACGCGTCGCCTATGACCTGGAACTCGTCGTGTGAGCTGGCGAGGTGCACGATCAGCGGCACCAGAGCGGACCACTCGGTGATGATATGGGGGAGGGCGGGAAGGGTAATATAGCTAGCATTGCCAATGGTACTCATCTGGTCTGAAAAGGCACCGTCGCCGTTCTTGTCTTTCTCATAGTTTCAGAGAATAAACCATCCCTTCCATGATTCCAGTGGTATATGTAGAGATCGAGGCACGAAATCAAAGGCGGTTCTCCCCCCACGCGCTGGGGCTGTGCTGGGGCCATTGTTGCCTGCTCTTGATCATACGGAAGAGGAGAAGGCATCTCTATTCGACCTCAGCTGGGTCAAATCAACCTTGGAAAGCTTGGACCGGGGAAAGAGGCAGATTCGCATGGTGCCCGGGTGGCGCAAGTGGCGCAGTCCAGAGACCCGCAAGGCTTTGGTCACTCAGTCGCTCAAGGGGCTGTAGTGAGGACTCAGCAGAGGAAGGTGAAGCGAGGGTTTTGATACCGCGAATTGTAACACTGACACGTTGAGGGAGTAATTGAACGTGATAAGACACATTACGGCTTCATCCGTCGCTCATGGGACTGATGCCCTGCGAGTCTAGACGTCGGTACCGAGTGCTTAACTAAACCACGCAGTCCTTTATGATCTAACCGTCATGGAAGGCCCCTTTGCGTACTACGGTACCCTGATACACTCCCGGACCACGTCAGATATCGAGATCCTCACCGACACGCTGATCATAGTCGATGACACCGGCAAGATAAGTCACATCTATCCACAGTTCGAGCCTGAAAACGGACGAAGTCTAGAGGATAGCATTGGATCATTGCTCAACCGACCCGACACTCAACTACCCGTCGTTCGCTTAGAGTCACCCAGCCAATTCCTCGTTCCGTCCTTCATCGACACCCATGTCCACGCACCTCAATTCTCCATGCGCGGTCTCGGCCAAGGCCTCCATATTCTGGAGTGGTTGGATCAAATCACCTTCCCACACGAAGCTAAGTTCCGCGACACCGACTACGCAAGGCAGGTTTACTCGAGATGTGTCGATCTGGGTCTCCGCCAGGGCGTGACCACGGCGTGCTACTTTGGCAGCCTGCACACGCCAGCGACCAAGATCCTCGTGGATGTGTGTCTCGAAAAGGGCCAGCGGGCGTTTGTGGGGAAGACGTGCATGAATAACCCTGACACCAACCCGGCGTATTACCGGGAAGACACTGCGGACGCGGTGGCTGGAACTCAAGAGGTGATTCGGCATTGTCGAGCCGTCGATGAGAGAGGCGACATGGTCAGGCCCATCCTGACGCCGCGGTTTGCAATAAGTTGCACCTCAGAGTCTCTGACAGAGCTAGGAAAACTGGCCAAGGAGCACGAGCATGCTTATGGAGTCGGACAAGGCGTCCCGAACCAAACGCACTTTTGTGAAGCTCAACAAGAGATCGACACCACGTTAAATCAGTACAAGGGATTTACCTGCGAAGCCGACTTGTACGCACACTATGGGCTGTTTGACCACAACTCGGTGCTCGCACACTGCACACTGCCCAGCGAAGCTGACCAGGCCAAGATCAAGCAACAAGGCTGTGGAATCGCCCATTGTCCGGCGTCCAACACCACCGTCGGCGGCGGATTCATGGCCGCCCCGATCCGCAAACTCCTGTCCGACGGGGTCAAGAAGATCGGCCTGGGCACCGACTCGGGAGGTGGCTTCTCATGCAGCATCATGGACGCCATGCGCCTGGCCGTGATCGTGGGCAACGCACGCGAGATGATCTCGGGAGGGAAAGAAGAGCGATTGAAGCTGGACGAGATCTTCTACATGGCGACGCTGGGCGGAGCTAGAGTGCTGCGGATGGATGACCGGGTCGGCTCGTTCGAGGTGGGAAAACAGTTCGACGCGCTTTTGGTGGACATGAGCGATCCTCCTCCTCACCAAGGTGAGTCTATTTACGCGGGAGTGCACACCATGATGGACGGCGAAAGCCGAACCGCCCAAGGGATCAGACAGGTCTGGGAGAAATGGGTCATGACGGGGGACGATAGGAACTTGACGAAAGTGTGGGTGGGTGGGAGAACCAAGAAGGACATAACGCACGGAAAATCGTGAATAGGGATTGCGGGTCATTGCTATGCGACCTCTGTGATAGAAAAGAAGGTACCATGGTCATCACAGACATGATTCAGGGGACTCGTTACAGGTAGGCCAGCCTAGTGAACACTCCTCTGATACTCTTGTTGGTGCAGCCTTGTCCGTCCCTTTTTGGAACGCATCGAACCCCACGCGGGGTTGCGGGGTGACTGCCCAGGCGTGCCAGGGTAGAAGAGGAGGGGCACGATGAGATGTGATATTCTGGACATTGGACATGACTTCGGCAGTTGACACGAACAGGAACCAGACAAGACCCATGTCCAGACACGATGTAGGTTGTGAGGGTGTCTGGTGTCTCGTCTATGCCATCTACTACCTGGCCCTGAAAATGATCTCCCCGTCTTTCGAGCTATCGACAACTCGCACCTATCATGTACCTAGGTAGGTAACCCCGGTAGGTAGCCTGGTAAGTAACTCCTGAAGACCCGTCCGTTCTTCGTTCCCTGCATGATCGATCCGTCACCATCGCCATCATTCTCCAGCCATTGCTACCTACTACCTACCACCTACAAGCAAGCACAAGCACTAGCACTACACTAGCACCGCGGGACCCCGAGGGGTTCTTCGCAAACGAAACATGGGGCATTCGCTCTTTTTGGAGAACGGCCACGGTGACGATGTGTCGAAAGAGAGAGAGAGAGAGAGAGGTGCAAAAATGCGGAGACTTGGGTACTATCTCCCTAGCTGGGTACATACGTACATACGTACCTACATGCCTACTTTTAGGGAGGTGGGTGGTAGGTATGTTCATATATCTAATGTAGGTAAGCGGGTAAGTAACTCCGTTCATGACCCCTGGGATACTAAGCTCCAGCCAGGGTTTGGACAGCCAGCCGACATCTTACAAAAACGCAGGTCCTGTCTCAAGTATCTTTTCAGACAATACCCCTCAGGCTCAGGCTCAGGCTCGAGAGCGTGAAGGACTTATTTTATTATCGAGTGAACAAGTGAACTACTTTCATGCTTTCTCGGACCACGATACACGATACGATTCGAACAAAATATCAACGTCGTCACCAGCTCCGGATCCAGGTCCAGGTCCGGGTGTTATAAGGTACAATAACAATGGAGGCCGAACTCGCCGAGCTCAAGGCCGAAGTCAAGCGTCTTCACGCGAAGCTGCAAAAGGTCGAAGGTAAGTTACTCGGAAAACAAATACAAAAGGACACGATGTAGTGTTCCCTTTATGTCGTTGACACTTATGCTTCCCGCCCCTCAAAAAAAGCAAAGATTGCAGAGGCAAACAACAAGGGAAGAAAAACTGGGTAATAAAAAAAGGGGGATGACACACTACAGTCCGTTGACTTTCGAACACCATGTCTGATTATCGGTGTTTTTAGACGAGGCGGAAATCCGCAAGGTCCATTTCAAATACGGGTATTATATCGACAAGTGTCTCTATAATGAGGTCAGTATTTGCCCCTTCCCTGGCTAGAATCGAGTCACTTTGTGAAAAAGACAATATATACATCGCAGAACAAACAGACACATATGACGACAAAGAGAGACCAGAACAAATCTAACGCACCCACCCAGGTCGTCGACATGTTCTCCAACCACCCTGACGCGTACGTCGAGTTTCTCGGCTCGCGCTACCGACGCAAGGAGGGCATCCGACGGCTCTACATCGGACGGTTCCAGACGCACTTCGTCAAGGGCCGCAACGGCCCCGTGTACGGCTTCCTGCTCGACCACCCAATGATGCAGGAGATTGTGGACGTGGACGCGACGGGGACGCGGGCGTGGGCGCGGATCCGCGCGCTCATGTCGGCGGGCACGCACCAGTCGATCCAGGAGGAGCACCCGCGCGGCCACGCCCAGTGGTGGGAGGGCGGCGTGTACGAGAACGAGTACATCAAGGAGGACGGCGTGTGGAAGCCCTTCCGCTACCGCTACTTCCCCTTCTGGCACGCCGACTTTGAGCGCGGCTGGGCCCACACCAAGAAGAACTACATCCCCTGGCCGACCAAGACGTTTCCAGAAGATCCTCTCGGCCCGGACGAGCTGCTCGAGCAGAAGATGCTGTGGCCCGACACGCGCGTCGTGCCGTTCCATTACCCGCATCCGGTGACCGGGAGGATGGTCAAGGATGACGACCTGCGCGCCCCAAAGTACGGCGAGGACGTGAGTACGAGCTTGCCGCCGTTGAGTATTGCGTTGCCCAAGGATCAGCAGGAGAAGGAGGCCGAGGAGGCGAAGAAGGTGGTGGCAGAGAATGGTGAGATTGCCGACACCACACCTGCGTAAAAACCATGATTTTCCGATTCTATCTGGACAGGATAACGGGGGTGATGTTCTATCCTAGGGAGCTGTGTTAGATGCGAACAGCGAGCGAAAGAGATTGGTCTACCCCTAACCTACCCTACCCTACCCAATTGTGATTGTGATAAGGTAACGTATCCAGAAATAGGCGAAGTTTACAAGATATGTGGATCTACGAATACGCAGGATCTATGCCTCCCTGCCTACATATTTCGGTATCTAATCAACCTATCTATCTCAAAATCTATACCCTCTTGAAGCCCACTAGTTAAGCAATAAAAGGCACCCACTTCAACAGCATATCATAAGCATCGGTGTACTCGGTATAAATATCGTCACGCTCAATAGTGACTAGTCTCACTCAACTGGATGTAATGCAATCCGAGACATAAACCCAAGGGCATTTGACTTTGACCCGTTGACTCTTTGACTCATGTACCAATTGACAAACAGCCTGACAACGATGAACCGGGGCCGGGTGGAAATAGACCTAATTAGCTAACCCATGTCCCTATCTGCACAGAGAGTGTAAACGCCGCGCCCATAACGGCCATATGAGAAACGCCACCTCCCCCAGGTTTCGAAAGTCAACTGGCCCCCAGACCCCCGAAGACGCTAGGGTTCTCCTCCGACCTGTCGCTCTCTAGGCTGGTCAGAGAAAGAGAGGTGTGTGTGTGTGTGTGTGTGTGTGAGTGAGAGGCTTAAGAGGGACGAAGTGTGCGGACATGGCAGACTTTCCCGAATCTGATAATGGATTTTGACATCTATATTACCCCTCTCTCCCTTACTCAACGCGGAGATTAGAAACCCCCAAAAATCGAGGAATGGGGAAGCGCATAAGACGGGACGCAGGGAGGAGGGGGAATAGGTAGTATCGAAAGCGAATCCTGTGGTCGGTCGGTCGGTAGGTCCGTTTGTAGGGGACACTCGAACTCGCGCTTGTCGGCAGTTGCATTTTCCATCTCGCCCACATGCCAAATCGGGCGAGGTGAGAGAATACCGACCGAATACGGTATTACAGGGTGCCGCTACACCGAATGCTACTACCTAGGAGCCATACAAGACATGCAAAACCCGATTTACATAGGTAAGATAGGTAGTGGCGAGTATTATTACTACTAGCACGTAGAAATACACAGTCGGGGCACAAAAGGGGATGAAAGTCGACGTCCATTCATCCTTATACTACATACATACATACATATACACCTAAGGACATCTACATATCTATAGATCGACATACACCCTAGGACCATAAGGCAGACGGAGAATGGATTGGATCTAACAAAGGATCTAGAGGAGGTGTACCGGAAACAGAGAGGAGGGGAATATAGAAGAAGGGACAGGCACATCAGGCCAGAGAGCACAAAGATCATATACATATACAATCCAATCCCCCCCACCCTTTCTGACATCCCGTCAACAACCTCGCGCACTCCTGCCATAATGGCACACATCTTCGACCTCGCCCCCAAACTTGTGGCAAGAAACTACAAGGACGGCATCAAAGCCACCGACCAGGTCCAGTACCCCGCCACGGGCGTGTTCCAGGGCTTCAACAAACCGTCGCGCATCGAGGGCGACGTGTTCGACCTGGAATTCAGTGGTAAAATCCCGCCCGAGATCGACGGGACCTTTTACCGCGTGCAACCGGACCACCGGTTCCCGCCCGTCTTCGAGGACGACATCCACTTCAACGGCGACGGGAGCGTGACGGCGATCCGGATCCAAAACGGGCACGCCGACTTCAAGCAGCGCTATGTCCGGACGGATCGTTACATGGCCGAGACGAGCGCGAGAAGAGCGCTGTTCGGGAGGTACAGAAACCCCTTCACGGACAATGAGACGGTCAAAGGGGTGGTGCGGACCGCGGCAAACACCAACATCACCTTCTGGCGCGGCGTCTTGCTGGCGAGCAAGGAGGACGGCCCCCCGTACATCATGGACCCCGTCTCTTTGGAAACAATCGGCCGGTACGATTTCGAGGGACAGATCCTCACACCCACCTTCACGGCCCATCCCAAGTTCGACCCCGACACGGGAGAAATGCTGTGCTTTGCGTACGAGGCCGGCGGGGACGGCCACGACGGCTCCAATGACATTGTGGTGTGGACCATCGACAAGGATGGGAAGAAGACCGAGGAATGTTGGTACAAGGCCCCGTTTTGCGGAATGATTCACGACTGTGGCGTCAGTAAGAATTACATGGTGTTGCCGTTGACACCGATCAAGTGGACAGGCATCGAGACGTTAAAGGGCGGAGGGAACCACTGGGCCTGGGATCCCAATGAGGATCAGTGGTATGGCGTTGTTCCCAGAAGAGGAGGCAAGTCGGAAGACATTGTCTGGTTTCGAGCTGACAATGGTGAGTGCGTTCAAACATACCTGTCAAAGTCTGACTTGTCTGAGCATTTACCTCCTGAACAGGGTTCCACGGACATATCGCGGGATGCTATGAGAACGAAGACGGCCACATCGTTTTCGACCTCACAGTCGCTGATGGCAATGTCTTCTTCTTCTTCCCACCTCTCGGCGAGGCTGAGGGTCCCCTGGCCAAGCGCAATCAACTGAGCAGTCCGACCACCCGATGGATATTTGATCCTAGAGCAAAGTCAGGAACACGGGTGACGCCCGCCGAAACCTGGATGACAAACGGCGAGTTTTCTCGAATCGACGACCGATTCGTGACCAAAAAGTACAACCACTTTTGGCAAGCCAAAGTCGACCCGACGAAGCCTTATGATTTTGCAAAGTGTGGACCACCAGCAGGCGGCTTGTTTAACTGTCTCGGCCATTACAGCTGGGATGACAGGACCGAAGACGTCTTCTTCGCGGGACCGACGGCGACCTTCCAAGAACCCACATTCATCCCCAAGGACGGAGGTTCCGAGGGAGAGGGATATCTCATCGCCCTGCTCAACCAACTCGACGTCCTTCGAAACGACATTGTGATTATGGATGCGCTCGACGTGGCCAAAGGACCGCTAGCGGTGATCCACTTGCCATTCAAGCTGAAGCTAGGCTTACACGGCAATTTTGTCGACCATAGAGACATCGATGAATGGCAGAAGAGACGGTCCGAATCCGGCGATATTGGGCCGGCCCAGCCAGCCAAAGAGCCTTTACCCTGGCAGATCCGCCAGAGGGAGCAGGGTCAGAGTGAGCAGAATGGAGTCAATGGTGCTGGATCGAATGGCGTACATGGTGGATAGTAATGCACAAGTTCGAACATTCCGGCACAGAAGCTCGATATAGGCGCATATTTCCTGGAACAGAACATATGAAGCTTGTCTCTTTATCTAGTGCATGCCGTCTCGTAATGCTGGATTTGTCGGAGGAGCACCGGTGTCGTCTGACCTGAAGTTCTGCGGTCAGCAACGGCATAACGATTCCTCCTACGTCCGTACTCCGGCGGCCGAGTATGGAAAAGATTCTCTAATGAGTGACTGGGAAAGCTCAGGTTCGTCTTCTGAAGGTCTCTGTAAGCCGACAACCTGTCTACAGGCATGCTCAAGCCAGGTCCACCCCCGGATCGAGGTTCGTTGTGGAGGGATAGATATGGAGTGCTCGCTGCCATTCAAACGAACTGCCGCTTCGGGGGAGGACGAGGCTATGCGCTACCAAAAACCCGCAGTCAGCCCCCGCCATCCTGGGATCGAACAAGGAATACGAGGTTCTAGATCTTGTACAAGCACTCGTATGTCGGGGATCCCCCACTGGGGGCGCGGCAACTTCGGGTGCCTCTTCCGATGGGACAGATGCTAGGCGTATCTCCGTCCATATCGGCAGTTACATCTGTGTAGAATGTTCTTGACGATTAGAAATTGACATGCGTGGCCTCCATTCCCCTGTATTGACAACTATCGACAATCTCGTCTGAAGCAACACGAAAAACCATCTCATCGATTGCGAATAAGCCAAAATGGGTTCCACGGGCAAGATAGAGACAAGGCTGTTCATCAATGGCAAGGTATGTTAAATCCTCAATGATGCCAACGATGGTATTGATGTCGGTATAGTTCGTCGAGTCTTCGGACGGAAAGACGTTCCCTATCAGGTCACCAGCGACGAGGGAAGTTGTCGCTGAAGGTACATAACCAACTTCCAAGTGCAAATACAATGCAAATGCAATGCTGATCTCCCATTTAGTGTACGAAGCCAGCGAAAAGGACACCGATGCCGCTGTAGCTGCCGCCAAAGCAGCCTTTCCAGCATGGTCTGCTCTCTCTCCTGCCGACAGAGGTGTGTACATGAAAAAACTGGCAGCCCTGTTGGTCGAAAGTGGTGAGGAATTTTCTCGACTAGAGGCTCTTTCGATGGGTCGGCCGGTGTCGACGTATTACGACAATCATGCCGCTGCAAGCACCTTTGAGCATTATGCGGAGGCTGGATATGATGCCCAGGGTGTCAGCAGCTTGAATACCCCAGGTTTTGTCAACATGACATTCAAGCAGCCGTACGGGGTTGTCGCCGCCATCATCCCCTGGAACGTTCCGCTCTTATTCTTCGCAAGCAAGGTCGCCCCGGCTCTTGCAGCCGGAAACACTGTTGTCTTGAAGAGCAGCGAGAAAGCGCCCCTAACGGTATGTGAAGCCTGCAATCGACCAAGAGCTTTGCTGACACTCGGCCCCTCAGTCCGCGAAAGCTGCCACTCTGATCGAGAAAGCAGGGTTCCCTCCAGGAGTCATCAACGTTCTATCCGGACATGGGCAGACGTCAGGAGCCATACTATCATCACACATGGACGTCCGAGCCCTCAGTTTCACAGGGTCGTGCCGAACTGGTCGGCTCATCCAGGCCGCAGCAGCAAAGTCCAATCTGAAGCATGTCGTCCTCGAGTTGGGTGGCAAGTCACCTGCCATTATATTTGACGATTGTGATCTCGAAGATGCCGTCCAGGAGACCAAATTTAGCATTCAATTCAACAGTGGCCAAGTGTGCATGGCCAACAGCAGAATTTATGTCCAAGACACCTTCGCCGATAAATTCATCGAGGCGTTCAAGGAGCAGTTTGCCAAAGTATCGGCCGGCGACCCCTTGGACGCCAACACCAACCATGGTCCACAGGCTGATTCGGTGCAATACGACACGGTGCACAAATATATCGCAGCTGGAAAGTCGGCTGGGAAACTGGCTCTTGGTGGCACACCAGATGTGCCGGGTCTTGCAGAGTCGAACCAGCAAGGTTATTTTGTGCCCCCGACAATCTTCCTGCACACTCCGGAAGATGCCACAATAATGAAAGAGGAGATCTTCGGACCTGTTGTGAATATCAATACATTCAAGACGGAGGAGGAAGTGATTGCCAAAGCCAATGATAGCGAATTCGGTCTGTACGCCGCGGTTTACACCAAGGACATCAACCGAGCCATGAGATTTGCAAAGGCATTAGAAGCAGGCACAGTTGCCGTCAACTGCACCAGTCCCACGACAGCAAAAGACATGCCATTCGGTGGCTACAAGAGTAGTGGCTCGGGGCGGGAAGGTTTCGGACACAGTCTGAACAATTTCCTCGAGACCAAAACAGTATTGATCAAGATCAAGTGATGCTGATTTCATCAGCTTGCCTTCCTGGCGATGCTGCAGTTAGCTAGACATAGACAATCCGTGTGGGAAAGAGTGTATCCGAGCTCAACAGAGATGGGTGTGTCCATGGTGCTATTCGCTGCCTGATAAGTCCCAAGTATACTGCTAAGCGCGCGGCTGGAAGGATCTGATCATGTTTCCAGTTTTGCCGCATTGGTCTCCATGAAGAGTCAACAAGCTCCCACTCCTTAGCCTAGGGATACGCACCTGAAATGGCATCCAGCCGGACAACGTATTCTTTTGAAGAACAGCTGATCGAGATCACGCACTTCACCTTGAGTAATGAACGTTAGGTAGAACAAAAATCGATGTAGAAGGAATAGCGCTTAAGAAAGCCCGGTTTAGATCCTCCAAGCCGAGTCGTTCGGCCAGATGCTTCGTTTTGTCGGATGCCCCGAAGCAATGAGAAGGTGAGTTTTGAGGGCAAGGTTTGTAAATCAGGAGACATGTGGTGTTTCGATGCAAGCTTTGTACTAACTCCTTCGTCGCGTCGCCACGACGCGGTTAATACTGGGAGAAAGACCAAGAGTAGAACATGAGGAAAAATACGGTTCACATAATCGAAGAAGAAGGACTGAGGCTCTCATTGCGGGTATCGCTAGCCTTATTGCACAAATCATGGCCATATCTCCCACAGATATGGTCAGCCAGAATCACTCTTTTTGCAACCTCTTCGGTGCACAGAGGGAAGGCCAATAACTCTTGATCTTCCATAGTTGAGGGGATCGAAATATTTGAACTCTATTCGTAAAGTTCCGGGCTCTCTGTGGCAACGACCGGATTTCTTCGTGAGTCCCGTGCGCGTTGGTTCCTGTCGAGGATGTCTCGAAGTTGGGACTCTGCGCTTACCGCCCGGTTGGGTTGCCCATGAACCCAAGGGACGAAACTGTGTAATTCCATTCTAGGAATCAAGAATTGCAATCTTTCCAGGAGGCTGGTGGGCGGAGGTGGACAGGGAGTAGCAGGCCCCTCGAAAAGCCCACTGTCGTCAAAACTGTAGAGTGGATAGTGGCGGCCTCCTTCTGAAACTACGGGCGGATCAGAGACGGTAACTGCATTCGCTCCAGCAGACAGGTATGTCTCTGATACAACCGCATTCGTCGCCCTGGACGGCATTTCTTCGATTTCGTGTTCCGCTGCAGAGCTCTGAAGCAAACGGCGCGACGCGCGTGATAGCTCAGGGTGCGCAAGCCGCCCATGGTCTTCAATGACTGGTGCCACCTCCGATAGAATCGCCGGTGCCGAAGTATGACGAATCGAACCTGTTCCCGGCCTTGAGGGACCTGCTCCCGGGGTTTCGCTCCGCATGCGCCTCGTGCGCGGGACAGCTTGTAGCCGCTCAAGTAAGCCGTATGCGGCGGAGCCAGTGTGACTTCCCTCGATGAGACTTGCATCTTCTCTGACGATAATGACATCGTCGGCGGCGGCGGCCAGGCGTTCGTTGCTTGCGCTCGCCTCGGCCACGGCCTGTAAAGGACTGCTCATTGCCCTGATCTCGCCCTGGGGAGGCAAGTGGCTGTCATGCTGATCTGCCAGCACTAGCCTGCTCCTCCCAAATATCTCAGATATTGCATTAATGTCTTCTTCAATGTCCTCTTCAATGGCCGCCATAATCCCCCGAAAGCTGAACTCGTGAGCAGGGGGCAACTCGTTATTCATGATGCCCTGTTTTGACCTCGGCCGTGGGGGATGGATCTGGAGGGAGGCATCGTTGGAGTGAACACGCACGAGGAGGGGTGGTGAAGGGATAGTTGTAGTCGAACTGCGACCCCCAATCGACGGGGTTGGAATGTGCCTGTTTAGGCTTGAGCGAGATGCATTGAGCTGGTGGAAGTGCAGGCCGGTCGGTAGAGGAGAGACATTGCTTCGGTCACTTCGTAGGTAGCTCGAAGAGGGCGGGAGAGACCTTGATCCAGGACGTGGAGGAGTGGAAAGAAAAGCCCATTGCCCTCCAAAGCGGCCCGACGACGTGTCTGTTCGAGCATCCATATCCCGGGATCTCAAGATAAACAACGCATCATCGAAATCACTGTCGTATGAGACAAAACCAACCTTCAGATACGCTGCGAGGGCATTGAGTTCAGCAACGGAGAGGATGCGTGCCGATGGGCTCTCGCATTGATTTTTGCAACCCAAAGACCAGGTATCGTGGCATGCAGGATATGGAATAGAGCCGCCGATGGCAGTACAGCCCAACTACTTACATGCCGACGAGTACAAGACGAGGTATAGAGCGAAGGAGCAGCAAGGCGACGTTGCAAGGCGGGAGGGTTTTAGACAAAGTTCTGGCGTGGCTGCGTTTCATTTGTCGGGACAAGAAATCAGTGTCTCCCAAACTGGCGTCATCCAACCCTAATTCTCGGTTTACCACCTCTGCTTTCTACGAGGTATTCATTTTGTGTTGGTGATAAGTTGTGACTCGTCGAGTTTCAGTCCTTGATACTCTAAATACTGAATCCTGAGAGATCCTGTATCCCGAGGACGACAGCTACCAGGACGAGATGCCCACCCTTCAGCCCAAACCTGAAGCTGACCTTGTACAACTGTCAAGCCAGATCCTATTTTACTGCGAAGGACTATGAGAGACGTCCTCCCTACCTCCACGGAGGATTGTCATTGTAACCTGACCACTCGAGAAGACACACAGTTCTCCGGGGTATCCTCCTTGTAATGTCGCCGAACGGATGTACTCCAAAGCCACAACATCGTCAGCAAGGGTAGCAGACAGAAGCAGGCAGAAGCAGAGAAATAACCAAAATGGAGCTGAAGTTGCTAGCTCTCACGAAAAAGGAAGCTCGTTCCCAAAGCCTTGAGACATCCTTTAGCGGAAAGAGGATACAGAGATGGGTGAATCTCTTACCCGAGTAAATGCATTCAACAGCGTTTTCTTGCGCACTTTGAGGGCTTCAAGACTATGTCTACCTCATATCTACCCACTGCTCACCAAAATCTGATGCCGCACAGTCCCCGACTCCTGCCATCTCCGACTTACTCGTCTACTAGAGATTATCTGATATGTCTCGAAGGATCAGGAGACTCCGGAATCAGTAGCAAGCTTGTCAAATCGATCAGGACTGATGAGCCACGTGTAGATCGATCGCAGGCCCCGTGGAGCAGGCTGAGCCAAGGACTGGTCAAGCGGTCTCGCAAGCTGCCCCATTGGTACCTTTTCTCAATGGATACTCCTCAATGCAGCATCCCATGCTGTCCTGGACTCGTCGGTTAGCAGCGTTGCAACCCATTGCCGACACCAGCTTGTTCTTTTCTCCCAGGTATTTGCTTGGTCACTGGTGGCCCCTCTATTCGTCAAAGTGCCTCAAGCTTTCCGCAAGCTTCCCACAAGCTTCATGCAAGCTCCTGCAAGCTTCCACAAGGTTACCCTGGGACGAATAGCAATGCCTCTGTTGCGAGTCACACCTGAACTTTCCGTAAGCTCCAGACACCCAGTGCAGTGGTACAAGAGCTCGAAACTCTCCTCCAAGTTTCTATCATGCCTCCTCCATTACCATTTGGTCCTCTCTCTCTAGGACTGACCTTGATAGAGGAAGCATTATGTACTTCCCTGTGGCTCTCTTAGCTGTGCTTCCAGCCCTGGCAGCCTCGTCGCCTACCCCGCGACAACGGCGCCAGACCAGCACAAACTCGTCTTCGGGTCTTCTCACCGACATCAACATCATCCAGCAGTACTGGGGTCAGATCACGCCATATGCGGACAACGCTGAGGACTACTTTGGAGTCAGCGATGTTGGTCTACCAGATGGATGTCAGGTCGAGCAGGCTCATCTCCTGCAGCGCCATGGAGCTCGCTTCCCCGGCGGAACTTTTGACGACGGGCCCAACAATGCCAACTTCGCGGCAAAGGTCATGAACTGGACACAAGCCAATTCTTCGTCCCAATTTACCGGGCCCCTCAACTTCTTGAATTCTTACCGTTATGACCTCACACGAGATTTTCTCACGGGCATTGGTGCTTCGCAGTCCTTTATGGCCGGTGTTACTTTCTGGAATCGATATGGTCGTACTCTGTATAACGCTACCCAGGGCCAGGTCGCATACAATGCAACTTTCGCCAACGGGACCAGTCGGCCCAAACTGACCCTGAGGACAACGAGTCAGTCTCGGATCGAGAATACACAGATCAGTTGGGCACTGGGGTTCTTCGGACCCAGTTACCAGTTCACTCCAGACCCAACCCTTGCTAATTTCACCAACCCATTCGACCTCGTGGTCATCCCAGAGGGGGGAACCGAGAATAACACCCTAGCGTCGTACGATTCATGTTTCAATGATTTCGACCCAGTCACTGGGTACCTGGGAGATCTGGATCTGTTGAGCTATTTGCCTCTTTACCTGTCAGACGCCCAAAGTCGCCTATCCCAGTATCTTCCAAGCGGGTTTAACCTGACACTCAACGACACGTACGCCATGCAGTAAGTCAAGCCTGTGTTTTGTATTCAAAATCTCCTCACACTCACCTCCAAACAGGAGCATCTGCGCGTACGAGTCCAACTATCTAGGCCAATCTGATTTTTGCACCCTCTTCACCGAGGACGAATGGTCTGGGTTCGAGAGCACGCTCGACATCGAGTACTACTACGACTACTCGTACGGCAACCCAACGGGAAGGGCACAAGGTATCGGGTATCTGCAGGAGCTGCTAGCGCGGTTGCAGAACCAGTTCATCACGGTTTCCAACTCGAGCGTGAACAGCAGCCTGACCAACAATTCCAAAACGTTCCCGCTAGGCCAGAAATTCTATGCTGATTTCTCGCACGACGACATTATCATCTCGGTGCTCACGGCGGCGTCCCTCGACTACCTCCGCGACCCGCCATCACTCACAGAATACCCGCCAAACCCCAACCGGCACTTCATCCTGTCACACTTGACGCCGTTCTCCGCGCGACTGGTGACGGAGGTGATCGGATGCGGCTCTGGCAATCCAGCGCCCAAGAATGCGTCGCAGACGCAATACTACCCGACCCAGTACGGGTACAACCCAAGCAACGCTACGCACAAGTTCATCCGCATGCGGCTGAACAACGGCATCCTGCCACTGTCGACGATCAGGGGGGGCTACTGCGGCAACCGACCTGACGGCATGTGTCCGCTGAGCTCATTCTTGACGAGCCAGGCCAGCTCCTACGAGGCGAGCAACTATGACTACGTCTGTTTCGGAAACTACACCATCGACTTCCCGAATAATGGCACCGACTATGATGGGACACTGTTCAGCGGGAGCGCCAAACAGAACGGAGGGTTGAGGAAGTGGTGAGGATAGGGCCCTCATAATCACAGAGACTATAAGCCCATAGCGTCGGCCCCCAGTACTGTGAAGCAGTTTACGCAGAGGCGAGTGAACATGTACATAGGCACTCGCAGTATATACGATGCGTCCGCCAAAGGATGATAATGAAATGACGATAAGGATAATCACAGCACAGACGAGGGCATGTATTGACTGACAGATTTTGGGATCTTTGTTCGCGCATTCTTTTTCTAATTGTGTGTGCTACAGCATATCCGGTGTGATGACATTACTCTGCAGACCGTCGATCAAGACCTCGCGCATGGTCTGGGCGCTCTTGACCCGGATGTCGACGAAGCTCTGGGGGCTGTAGAAGGCGGTGTGCGGGGTGACGACCATCCTGCCGACGAGCCACTCCTCCTTGTCGCGGTAGGCCTTTATGAGGGGGTGGACGGCGTCCTCCGGGATGGGTTCCTGGGGGAGGACGTCGAGGCCGACGCCGGCGAGGATGCCCTCGCGCAGGGCGCGCTCGAGCGCGTCGAGCTGCAGCACCTCGCCGCGGGCGGTGTTGACCAGCACGGCGCCACGAGGCATCAGCTTGACGAGGTCCCAGCCGATCATGCCGCGGGTCTCGCGGGTGCAGGCGCAGTGGATGCTCAGGGTGGTGCTGCGGCGGAACAGCTCTGCTATGTCCTTTGTGCGCTCGATGCCGAGGGCCTTGTCGACCCCGTTGGGCAGGTACGGGTCGTAGAAGAGGACGTTCCACCCGAACGCGCGGGCGCGGAGGCACGCAGCGGTCCCGATCCGGCCCAGCCCCAGGATCCCAAACACCGCCTGCGGCTGTTGGATGCGCGAGATCAGTGGCGTCTCAATGTACATCCACGGCGCGACGTAGGGTTGTCGCTGCCGCTCATGGTGCAGAATGATGCCGCGGCGCAGCGAGAGTGCCAGGGCCAGTGCGTGGTCGGCGATTTCGGCCGTGCCGTAGTCTGTAAACGGCCGTGGCCGTGGCCATGGCCATTGTCAGTCGTAAGGCTCACTGGGACATAGCTGGGCGACCTGAGATGAGAGAAAGGGGGGGAGGGTATGGGATCACAAAGTAAACAGAAAGGGGGCTCGAACCTGGCACGTTGCAGACAGTGACGCCCCTTTTGGCCAATGCGTCCCGGTCCAGTCGATCATACCCGACACCCATCCGGACTATACTACCCACGATCAAAAACCGCTCCCATCACATATCCACAAGGAGGAGACGTGGTTCGTCCGACGGGATTGATGGGAGATACCCTAGCATAGTAGACTTGGAGAGAAAGAAAACTCACACTTTCAACTTTGGGAACAACTCGAGGTCGGCGGCCGTGAAGCCCATTTTCAACACCAGGATCCCGTCCACTTGATCCCTCAGGTCCGTGGGGATGGTCGACCAGGGTTTCGGCGTCGGAGCGCCCACGGGAAACAGAGGCGTCGAGACATAATTCAACTTGTAGGGATGAGGTGGATTTGCCGTGAAGATCTCTTGTTCGACGACGTCGTCCTAGGCGAGCAGAAGAGATCAATTACGGGGAAACATCGAGTGCGCCTTGGACATGAGGATCACACGTACAGGGTAGATACCGTCTGCTTGGATGATTGTATAGGTTGGGACCTCGGGTACTTTGTCTGAGCCGTTGGCTGTGCCGACAAGGTGAGATGCATTCGCCGCCATGACGATCTTGTTCTTTATAATTTTCCCCTGAGCGTCTGAATGAATAGTGACAAGGATTTATGAGTAGACTTGGTGGCACAGAGCAGTCTTGAACTACCAAGAAATACTTGTATGGGAATATAAAATATGGATAGGCTCAAAATGTCGTTGGACTGGAATGAGGGGGATGAGAATCTGGAGAAATGCCCCTGGAGTTGACCGGGGTTGAAGCCGATACAAGACAATCCGATACCGGACATGTTCTTCCGTGTCTCTCTGCCTCTCTTTTCTTTTGTATTTGTCCAATATTCCAAAGACTACAACTTGGCATATCATGTTTGGTTATTGACCTGGTGTAGCGGTCACCTGTTGCCTCTGTATATGATTGTGTCGACCTCTGTCTTTTCTCTGACCCAACGCCTTGGTCATAAAATGAACGAATATTGGTGTTCCTGGCCGACAAGGCTGTAGGCGTACCTTTTTCCACGGAGTATTTTCTCTCCCATTGACGGTCGCAGAGCGGCGAGAGGAGCTCTCACTCTCTCACTCTCTCTCACTCTCAGCAGTGGTCATGACTTTAAGCTCCAAGGCCATGCCAGAGTTCCATGGCTATTGCCTATGGTAGACGGCCGAGTCGGAATTGACTCGTTTAGATGTTGTTGCACCTCACAGTTCAGTGCACGAGGTTTGATGTTCTGCCTGCAGCAATATACCCGCTGTACCTTATGCACAGATACCAGCGAGGGAAAATGCATCGAAGATTCAGGTTCGTGAATGGCCGATATACTCCCCCGTATAAAGGTGCATTTCGGTCTATGTGCTCCACCCTCGTTTAACCGTGGCCGAGGCACTTTTCCGCTTGTCGCATGTGTTCCAAGGATTCAAGACGAGGCAATGAGTAAACAACCTCCGTGATCTGTCATCCGTGCAGGTTTGTGATTGTCAAAGTCTAGTGTGACCGGGAGCTCTTCATTTTTTTATCCATTGGTACAATCTCCTCAACCGAAACAACCACTCTACCCTCATCACCAAAGTTGATTCCATTGAGTGCTGACCATCAAACCAACCAATTAAACATGGCTCCAACATACAAGACGGTGGTCCTCGCCAAACGACCCAAGGACAACATCGTCCCAGGCGAGACCTTCAAAGTTGTCACCGACAACCCGACCCCCTCCGCCGATGATCTCAAGGACGGAGAGGTTCTCTTTGAGACCAACTACCTCAGCATCGACCCTGCCATGCGGGGTTGGCTCAACAACACCCGATCATATATTGCGCCCGTTCAGATCGGAGAGGTTATGCGAGGCGGCTGCATCGGGACCATCAAGGCCAGCAAGAACCCGCAGTTCCCGGTCGGCAGTTTTGCCACAGCCATGGCGGGATGGACCGAGTACAAGATCTGCAAGGCGAACGAGCTGCACAGGGTAGTCGTCCCGAAGGGCGGCAGGCTGACGGATGGAATGAGTGTTCTCGGTATGCAAGCACCGGCTTCGAATTTTGAAGGGTACAATAAGCACTAACACGGGCATCTTCCAGGCGGGACTGGGCTAACCGCTTACTTTGGCATCATCGACGTCGGCAAGGTCAAAGCGGGTGATTTTGTTGTTGTCTCCGGGGCCGCAGGTGCAACGGGCAGTGTCGTCGGTCAGATCGCCAAGCTCAAGGGCGCGACCGTCTTGGGCATTGCGGGCAGCGACGACAAGTGTCGTTGGCTGACCGAGGAATTGGGCTTTGACGGTGCTTTGAACTACAAAGACAAGGACTTTGCAAAGAAGTTCAGGGCTGCGACGAAGGTATTTTCCCCGAATGTTGTGGAAAGGTGGATGATGCTGATCAAGGACAGAACCTGATTGATGTCTACTTTGACAACGGTGAGTGATTGTATTGCGAGGGAAGAGGTTGGTAGTGCTCACAATGTATTTCTCAGTTGGCGGCGAGATCCTCGACATGGCGCTCGCTAGAGCAAAGGAACATGCTCGATTCGTCATGTGCGGCGGTACGTGATCCTCTTGGTCTTCATACACCGGCCATGCTGATAGTTGAACAGGGATCAGTCAATACAACTCGTCCAAGCCTCAAGGACCAAAGGTATGTCCCATGATACAGCATCACCTCCTCTGAGCTAGTCGAGTCAGTCCTAACCAAGCCAATCCAGAACTATCTGATGATCATTTCCATGCGTATCCGGTAAGCTTTTGTCTCCCCTCCTATTCTCGCTGTCTCTGGAATCTATACTAACCGCGCTACGTACAGTATGGAAGGATTCATCGTCTTCGACTACGCCAAAGAATTTCCTCGGGCCTTGAAAGATCTCGCCCAGTGGCTCGCCGAGGGCAAGATCAAGCGGAAAGAGACCATCGTCAAGGGCGGCTTGGACCAGGCCGAGAACGCCCTCAGGGATTTGTACCAGGGGTTGAATACAGGTGAGTCTCGTCTTGGAGCGACATTGGCAACGTGGTCTGTGATGGAGTCTTGTCGCTAACCGGGTCTCAGGCAAGTTGTTGGTCGAGGTCAAGCCCGTCAACGAACAAGTTCGAGCATCGTTGTGATGTGTCACTGTGTCGAACTCGTATATTTATCTACATGTATGGCCCCTGCCCCTGGCTGGTGGGTGGGTGAGGTGATGGGTGATGGATGTGGGTGACTCTGAGTTTGACGTGCCTACCTTGGATACCCCCCCCCCCCCCCCGGGGCCCTCGTCCGCTCGCAGCTCGCAGCTCGCCATACAATCAAAAGTTTACACAATACCCATCTATCCATGCATCTGAGCTGGCTGAACTGCCAGCCCCTCTGTTTTTACATGTCACCTCCAAGCTGGTTTCTTTCTTTCTTTCTTTCTTTCATTTTTGTTTTCTTTTCTCCGTCTTTCTTTTTGTCCTGGTCCTATGCACTCGGTATATATGTACATGTACCCATGTATGCACTTGTGTGTGCACGTAACGACTTCCGTTCAATGATGGGGTAAACTACACACTACATACTACATAATGTATACCTAGATACATACTAGGAGGGCTATACCGTCAAATAGCATCAATGTGACCACTGACCAACCCCCCTACGGGGATATGATGTTGTATGATATGATATGAGCTGACTTGATCTGGCTCTGTCTACACCTGGCCGAGCTTGACCAAGCCTGGCTGAGCCTGGCTGAGCCTAGCTGACACAAATTTCTCGAGGGGTGTATGGATACACGAGAGGGTATTATGCGAGAATGTGTATGAATGAGCTGGTGGTGGCAGCGAGCTAGTTGATATCTACCCCCTTGGATACAGATAGACCATACAGCTATACAAACAGGAAGAAGGAAAGGGGATGGGAGGATGGATGGATAGATAGATAGATAGATAGATAAACTCGGTAAATACCTAGCAAAGTTGACAGGTTACTTTTTTTTGGCTTCTTTCCCTCTTCTTCTTCTTCTTCTTCTTCTTCTTCTTCTTCTTCTTCTTCTTCTTCTTCTTCTTCTTCTTCTTCTTCTTCTTCTTCTTCTTCTTCTTCTTCTTCTTCTTCTTCTTCTTCTTCTTCTTCTTCTTCTTCTTCTTCTTCTT
>NW_019174099.1:0-47144 GCF_001642475.1 Fonsecaea monophora
TATCGGTTTTCAGTGCTGCACTTTTCTTTGTTTGTTGTTTTTGTTGTGTTAAGTTTACTGCATGCGTGGTGTTTTAAAGAGAGTTGTGCGTCGTCAGCGTCAATTGTGTATAAGGGAAAGGACCTTAACCGCATTATGGAGAGCTAGAAGATGCGGGACCGGGATCTATTAGATGGCCTTCGTGTGGCATCGACGGGTGATTTCTACATGGGAAACTTAGCTAGGTCTAGTCGCCAAGCATTGTTGTCTGACAACTTGCATATATTCTCGCCCATTTAGTCGTGCCAAGAAAGACTAGGAGTTAACATAAGTGGAGCCTGGTGGACCTTCCAATGGGACCTTACTTGCCCTCCTTATAGGGGCCGCGATACCAGATTCCCGGAGGATGGGTGCGTCAGCCACCGAGGTCATGGTAGGGACACTATTCGAACGTACCTCTTTTCACCCACGCGCCCGGAAACCAGAGCCGACTGAAGGATTCCCTAACACAGCTAAGTTGGCACGCATTGTAGGTGTCTCGGGAATTCCACAGTCAGCCTCCCGTGTACTCGGTACCTCGTACATCTTTTTGATTTCAGTGCAAGTGGCGCGCATGTTCTCCACCGTTTGGCTTAGCATTACTCTTGGCTTCTCTTGGTTTGTCATGACCTAGACCTCTAACGGCTGGAGCAGCTGTAACAGGGGGGTTTTTGCACTCGTGGTTTAGTGGAGGTCCTAATTGCGGATGTAATCAATCCCAATGGATAGAAAGATATCGGGTTTTCTACCAGAGCCAGTGCGACTGAGGGGCTGAGGGCCAGGTGGTTTATTCTATTCTCGCCCATGTGTGCTGGAAATAGTAATGGGTGCAACTGACAGGGATCCCGGAGCGAAGACCTCTTGCTGGACTCGATATGCGCACACATGCTGAGCCCGTATCAGGACGAGTATAATAGAGCCGCTCCGAGCTTTCTCATGCAACATGTCCATCTCTCTACACATCCATTGAAAACACTTTTCCCACGGTCGCATCAGAAGATATGGACCACGACCACGACCACGACCAGGGCCACGGGTATGACGACCACCATGACTGGCATGGAGGAGCTGGTGAGAACGGGGACGATGAGTACGGGATGAGTGGTGAGGGCGACGACCAGTATCCCACGTGGGACTCGGTCATGTCAGAGATACACGTCCACATCGAAACCTACGAACAGCATCAAATGGACAACACTGGTACGTCGGCGTGATAATTCCCTTTTGAAGTATTCTACTCCGGCCTCACAAACTGACCTTTGTCAAACCTTTTGTCCTCTTGGTAGGCCCCGAAGAAGACAAGCAGAACAATATGCGCCGCACCCTGAAAGCCATCAAGCGACTTGCGAGACAACTGCGCGAGATGGACCCCACCAGCGAAGAGGCCCATGAGTATTACAAATTGACCAAGCGCGCGCACAGGGGCAGATATGCAGGCGAGCATGAGGACGAGGACGAGGAAGGAACAGGTGCAATGGAATACAAATTCGAGATGATGGCAGAATCTGACGACGAGTCTGAAATGGACTCGGACTCGGACGCCGAAGAGGACGACCCTGAGAATGGCTGGGCTGATGATCCGGAGGAAGGCTGGGACCATCATCATGGTGAGGGTGAGGAAGGGTACGGTGGTGAGGGGGACCCTGAACAAGGGGGTGAATGGGGGAACGATTATCACCCTGGGGACGAGAACGGTTATGGCCACGGAGGCGACCACAACGGCAACGGCAACGGCCATGGCCATGGCCAGGGAGGTGACTACGAAGGCCATGATGATCAGTATGGCGGGCAGGACCACGGCCACGGCCACGGTCACGACCAGCACCAATATGGTGACGGTGATGGCGGGTATCAGGGAGACGACAATGGCTATGACCAGCCAGAGTACTCGCCGCACCACCATGGCCATTGCTAGTGGCCTCGCAGTTCAAGTCGAGGAGGCACACTGGAGATGATACAGGCTGGTCGGCTGCATTTGGATTGGTTCACCGGCGCATGTTTGTAGATGATTGGAAGACGAGTTCTGCATGCAAGTACAAACTCCCCAACCTGAGGCATTGTGATTGAACTTGTTTTGTACTCACTCGATGCCCACGCGGGCCGCTGGCCTGAGCCGCAGGCGGAGTCCCATATCGCCTTGGCACGCCAAGCCCGGCCATCGGAGGGAAAAAATGTCCCCCCATGACAGAAGGTGGTAAGACTTTTTGTCATGACATGCTGTTCCACCACCAGGTCAAGTCTCTTGCCCGGACGATATTTTGCTTCCTCTCGCAGCTCGCCGGAGTTCCACAATGCTCGTCTCGAGCCGCATAGCTTTGGAGAAAGATGACCGAACAAGGCCGCGACAGATCCGCCCTGGTCCTCTACGGGACAGAAACCGGCACGGCGCAAGACCTGGCCGAAGAAGTCGGCCGCACCCTTGAGAGACTGCATTTCCGGACCGATGTTCTGGGGTTGGACGCCGCCACACACGGCCTTCTCCACCAATACACCCTCACAGTCTTCGTCGTCGCCACCACGGGACAGGGTGACTTCCCCGAGAATGCTCGGCGGTTTTGGACCGGCCTCCTCCGCAAGAAACTCGCCGCCACCACGTTGGCTGGTGTTGACTATGCACTCGCAGGCCTGGGGGATACCTCGTACCCCAAGTTCAACTGGGCCGCGAGGAAGTTGGACAAGAGGCTTCGTCAACTGGGTGCTTCGCCACTCGTCGAGCCGTGCGAGGCCGATGAACAGGGCGACGAGGGCACCGATGGCGCCTTTCTGAGCTGGCTACAACTGTTTCGGGAGACTGTATTGAACACCTTCCCCCTCGCGGACGATCGGGACCCAATTCCCAACGATGTTCTTCTGCCGACTAAATGGCGCCTGGAACGGGTCTCCGAACACCCTGCTGGGTCTGGCGCCTCGCCAATCGCCGACAGCAACCATCGGCCTTCTTCAACCTCTACTGGGGACAACGCTCCTCCGAATTCCTTCTCCGTATCTTTGGAGTGTAACCAACGAGTCACCCCGCCAGATCACTGGCAAGATGTTCGGTTCATGAGTCTCAAAACCTCGGCAAAAATCCCTTACATGCCTGGTGACGCGCTCGCCATTTCCCCGCAGAATATCGCAGAGGACGTGGAATCTCTGATCACCCGCATGGGCTGGCAACGTGTCGCGGATGTGCCGATCCGCCTTGTGTCAACACGACGGCCGACTTCGGCCACCACTCTGGCCTCTCTGGCAGGCGATGCGATCTTCCGCCGCGCCCGTCTCACCCTCCGAGCCCTTCTGACCGAGTATCTGGACATCAACGCCATTCCCCGCCGGTCCTTCTTTGGCTGCATTGCAAACTACACCAGCAACGACATGCACAAGGAGCGACTTCTCGAATTTACGGACCCGCAATACCTCGACGAGTACTACGACTACGCGACCCGTCCCAGGCGGAGTATCCTCGAGATCTTGCAGGAGTTCGACTCGGTGCACCTGCCTTGGGAGGAAGTCACCAGTATCTTCCCGGCAATGCGCCCGAGACAGTTCAGCATAGCGAGCGGTGGGCTGTTGAAGAGCACCGAGGACGGAGCGACCAAATTCGAACTGTTGGTCGCCATCGTCAAGTACAGGACCGTCATAAAACGCATCAGAGAGGGCGTGTGTACACGCTACCTGGCGCAATTGCCGGTGGGGACCACGCTGCAGGTCTCTCTGAAGACGGAAGGTCGGTTCTCCAGGGCAGGTGAGTCGGCCGACCAGAGCCACATCCTCGTCGGTGCCGGCACGGGCATCGCGCCTCTCCGGGCACTCATTCACGAAAAGGCCATGCAAGACCAGGTCTCGGGCCCGACGGCGCTCTTCTTTGGCTGCCGCAACGCGAGGTCAGACTATTTCTTTCGCGACGAGTGGACCGCGCTTCAGACAAAAGACCACCCAACTGCCCTGCTCGAAGTCATCACCGCCTTCTCCCGAGATCAGACGTCCAAGGTCTACGTCCAAGACCGGATGCGCGAGCATAGCCGCTTGGTCTGCCAGTTTCTCAGGGACAAGGCCGCCACGGTCATCGTGTGCGGATCCTCCGGCCAGATGCCCAAGGCTGTCAGGCAGGCGTTGGTCGACGCTCTTGTCCAGCAGGGCAAGAGCACTGAGAACGAAGACAAGGCTGTGAGCGGACAAGGCATGGTTCCTGTCGAGGAGGAGCCGATACAGACCGAAGAGGACGCGGAGAAGTACCTCGCAAGATTGGAGAAGATGGGCAGATACAAACAGGAGACGTGGTAGCAGGGAATTCACGTCCTTCTTGTCCCATGTCTTATATTGGTAGAAGAGACTCGTCATCAAACATGGGGTCATTTCTGTTGGTCGAAGAGGTTTACAATTCCGTGCGGGAAGGTATATATATAGATATATTGCGGCTCAGGACAACCGTGGTCGTCCGACTCGTTGAATACAAGAGATGCTGCTGCGTACACTCCTCTCTCGAAGGAGTAAGTAACGTTCCTCCTCAATAGGTCGTCGTATCATGCCCGCTTTCATTAGGAAGCAGAGAAGCAACCAGATTTCCTTGATCACATTATCAATCAATTTTTCCCCAAAAAATAAAAACAAGGAGCAGGATTCCCACACCAAGAAAGTCATTGCTCTCTCCAGGTCAGCTTGACAATCAATTTGTGTGAAAGAAAACATGGCAACAAAGTTTCCTCCAGCTAAACCCGCACGCTGGCCTTGTCCTTTTCACATGTACATCCGTTCTTGCCAGCGGCGACCTCGCTGGGCGTTCTGGCGTAGCTGGGTGGGACGTCGAGAGCCGGGTTGCGCACGAAGAAGTTGCGCGGTCGGAGGAGCAGCGTCATGGGCTCCGCGGGCATGACCGGGAAGTCCTCCGGGGCCGGGAAGTGGGTGATGCCAAAGGTGTGCCATAGTACAATGTCTTCATTGTCGATCTTGGCCGTCGGGTTCGCGGCGATCCACTGGGGCAGGCCCATTGACGGTTCGCCCGAGGTTTGCGGCACGTGGCGTCCGGCAGGGTGCACTTGGTCGTCAGAGTCTATTACCAGACAAGAATCGTTAGAAACCAATTACATATTTCGCACGATGTCAGGTATGATGTGAGTGAAGGGCAAAATGGAGGCGTTGGCCCAACGGGAGAGAAACTTACACTTCGTCACATGCACGGCGTGTCTCGAGAAGCCAGCCCTCTTCCACACCAGGGAGCCTTCCTTGGGCAGCAGCGTCGGTACCTCTCTGCTCACCAATTTGTACGACACAGGCTTCTTGGAATAGGGGTTCAGCTTGTTCTCGTTGCACATGTCCCAGGTCCGCGAGCTCGATCCATTGTAGTCCGCCATGGCCTCCTTGGGGTTTGTATACTTTGTCCGCTTGGCATAGAAGGCATTGCCGTAGAAATTTTCTGCAGAGCCTGGTTCACCGGCACCCTGGGCGGCGTCAACCTGGAATACCGTGTTGTTGGGCCCGTCGATGTTTGGGTCGACGCGCAGACAGAACAAGTGTTGATGGTTGTGGGCATTGACACCCGGATACACTTCGGTGCCCCATCCCTTTGTGTCTTCACCGGGGTTCATCGCATAGGTGTTGAGAATACCGGTGAGTTTGATCTCGAGCTGGACGGTGCCGTCTTGGTGGAAGACCCAGTAGACGCAGTACTCGTAGTTTGCGGCGGTGAAGATGTGGGAGATGATCAGCTTGCGGGCACGAGTCACAACCACAGAGTCGTCTCTGAAGTCGGAGTGCTTGAAAAGAATGCCGTTGTCTTCTTCGTGGATGCAAATTGCGTTCTTGATCGTTTGTGCCGCGCCAGCCTTGTTCACAAATTCGGCGTCCATGTAGTGAATACTGCCCTTGCAGTCACAACCCAAGCTGAGGGAGTTGGTCATGTATCCACCACCGTACTCGCCCAAGTCAAAGGCGTGTTTGCGTTGATGCGGATGTTCGGGGTTACCGTAGGGGACAACCATTTCTGCAAGTGAAAGCCGGTAGAAAATAGGCCGGGCCTTGTTCTCTACCTTGTCGAAAAAGGAGATGTTGTTGAGGACGATGCCCTCTCTGTAGTTGAAGCCCACATGGACGGACCAGTTCTGCCATTCGATGATGCGGCCATTGATTTTGAAACTGACACCCTCGGGCTGGGTGATGTTGATCGGCTTGAGGTCTGTTCGGTAGCCACCGATCTCTTCGATCGACTTGACATGGTAGTTGTTCGGTGGTGCCTTGCTCAGTGGTCGCCGAACCTTGGGCACGTCGATGTGGATGATCTTCTGCTTGTTTGAGTCGTAGATAGGGCAGAAATCTAGGGGGTAGGAGTACTGGGAGTCGTCGACATGTGGTCGGTAGTACATCAGTGCCTGCTGGAGTCTGACCGAGTTGCCGAATCTCTCGTCGTATCCAATAGTCCAGGGATCACAGTAGACCTTGTGCATTTCCTCGGGCGGGATGCCAATGAGGCCGCACTGCTCAATGACACCGGGGTCTTTGCGTACGACATGCTCGACGATTTGAAGATCTTCCATGGTGATCAGGGGCTGCACATCGGGAGTGTGTTCCCATTTGATCACCTTGCGCTCTGTGAGGTCGACATGGCCGTCGAACACTTTGCCCTCGGGCGAAATGACCACAATATCGGCAATACGGTGTGGTTTGGGTGTGTGATCGGGATCAGCCAGCCATTTCAGCATCTGAGCCTTGGGTGGCTCCAACAGCGTGACGGCATTGTAGTACAGCTTGCCATACTGTGACCGAAGCAGGGACACGGCTGTCTCGATCTCAAGGGAGGAGAGCGGATCGAATGGATGGGGAGGAGCAACAGTGTTGGAGACCTGTTGGGCCAACTGCTTCACACGCTCAAGAACCATGGCTGATGGTCTGAGGGTATTGATGGACTAGACAGAAAGAGAACAGACAGCGCGATGCGACAAGAGCAGAAGTTGGGAAGAGAAAGGAGGGGAGAGCCTCAGGACCCAACAGATATATATGTGTTGTGTGCCCGTTGGCGGCGAACCTGACCTTCAACTCCTCACGATTGAAAAGGGCAATGCTATGCTCTAGCCGGTACCAACAACCCAGGCCTAAGCACCCAGAGCTCGCTGTCAAATGCATTATACCACGAACGATAAGCAGACAGTGGCCGATAAGGGTCTACGAGAACGTCTTGCTACTCGCCAGCTTCGCGGTCGCTTTCCTCTTTTCCGCATTTGAATCCGTCCCAACTTCTGACTGGCCTGGCAAAGTTTGCCATTTGCGGTTTAGATCTTACTCCACACTTGGGGATCAGAAAGAGAAGGCGACCACGAGCAAGAGATATCTAGGGTTGTGCGGTGCTCAGCATTTCGGGTGATGGGAAATGGCTGATTTCTACATACACACAGAGGCTCGAGGACGCGGGACGAGGAATGAGGCAACCCACAGCGGTCCGATGAGAAGAGCGCAGAGACAATGGGAAACAGCTCTCTGGCCGAGCAAACCCCTCGTACGTAGATCCAAGTCCTGCTATCTCAACGAAACCGGGTTGTTGACTGAAGCCTTTATGAGCAAGGCTGTACTATATTGGATACAAGGCTGCAAGTCCTTGCGAGAGACAGCCCTTAGAACAAACGTGAATGTGCCTGCGCTGTATCAACCAACCGCTCTCCAGCGTGGATTGCCTTTTTGCCAGTTCCCTCATCTTCGCTTTCTGCACATGGCCACCCCAATTTTCTCATATGTACAATGACCGTTCACTTGGGCCACGCTCTTTTCTGTTGGGTGTGTCTCGGCTCACTCCAGCACTTGGTCGTGAGCAGAGAGAGAGAGAGTCGTTGTGCTGCCGAGGTCGTCTAGTGGTGTCCCGACTTTTCCTCATGGCCATGACCGTGCGACTCTTTCAGAAACAATTGTTCGAAGATAACATAACCCGTGAACGCGACCACGGCGATTCCAAATCCGGGGAATGCTCCCTTAAACCGATTCCATCTCGAGAAAGGTCCGGTGTATCGCCATGCCTCACTAGACACTTGTCAGGTTTTGTTTCGCCATGATCTGTTGTCTTGCTTACTGTCTGCTCCATGGATCTCTTGCCCGCCACTCTTTACTTGTTGCTGCATCGGTAAAGGCTTTCATGCTGAAGCCGGTTGGGTTGCTCGGAGGCGCCATGATGAATCGCGAGGCGAGGTTGATGTTGTAGGACTAGGAGCAGGCGGATGTTGGAGCTCCAGAGCCCACGCGGGAGTTGTGTCGAGGTGAGGCCGAGTTGGTATCTTGAGATGAGAGCTTGATGGTGGTACAAGATCTTCGGCCCAGGAAAGCAATGGGCAGGTGATGACTGAAAGAGCTCTGTCGTTTGCGAATTATGTCTGACAGAAAATTTACCCGGCAATAGGCACTGTATCCACAGCCTTTTTTGGGCCAAGCATTGGAAAAGAGTCGTCAGACACGTGAGACTATTTGGCACTAGCGCAACTGTAGTCTATACTTCTCTCTACTACGGCCGCACATTCGTGCCTTTGATGTCGCGCTCTGGGGCCAGACTTTGTCCCGCCGCATATTGGCCATCGAACTTGCACCGAGTCCTGCGCAAATCACAAACACCAAACCATGATCGCTCAACAACCTTCTCTCTCGTAAAGCGGATGGCAGCCTCGACTTTTACACTCATGGGCCAGTCACCCGCTTCCCAATAACCAGCGCAACAGCAAATCCTCATACTCCCGCAATGAACACGTCTGAAATCACACCATCTCGTCCGCACTCTCGATTGCCTCTAACTCCATCATGGCTCCTCCACGTTATGGAAATCAGTCCATAAATGGACCTTATCATATCCAACAAAATCACCTTCAGTCCCACGCGTCCTCACATCAACATGGCGCCCTGCCGCCTCCCACTCACCTAGGCACCCCGTCCTTCGGTGCCGCTGGCTCCTCCAACGCCAGTCCGTTTGCTTTGACTGGCAATCTAAACAATGGCTTTGAGCGTGGCATGCTCGATGGCGGCCTTCTTCCTAGTCAAATGGCTCAAATGGGATTCTCTAGAGGTGGTCCAGTGCAGGGTCACCAAGCCTACGACGGGCTCGGGGTTCCTCTGGAGAACAAGGACGATGCTAGGATCCGCAATGTCTGGAAGCATAACCTCAAGGAAGAGATGGCGACGCTGAGACAGCTAGTGGATATCTACCCGTACATTGCAATGGTAGGCGACTGTCTTTGGTCACGGTCATCCCGTAACTGCGCTCACATGGATTGTTTAGGACACCGAATTCCCAGGTATTGTCGCGCGGCCCATCGGCCAGTTCACCACGAAGGCCGACTATCACTATCAAACGCTACGGTGTAATGTTGATCTCCTCAAGATGATCCAGCTAGGAGTCACTCTTTTCAAGCCTGACGGTACCCTACCTCCGCCCGACGCCGCTCCTTCGCAGAAATCTCAGTTCCACCAAAACGTCCTTCCTACGCCTTGCACGTGGCAGTTTAACTTCAAGTTCTCTCTGGAGACTGATATGTATGCGAGAGAGTCGACACAAATGCTTTCAAAAGCTGGCATCGACTTTGAACGGCACGCGAAGCACGGCATCGATCCCAATGACTTTGGTGCTCTGTTGATCAGCTCTGGTCTGGTGCTGGATCCTGATGTCCATTGGATCTCTTTTCACTCAGGGTATGACTTTGGCTACCTTATGAAACTCATGATCTGCAAGCCCTTACCTGAAGACGAGGTCACGTTCCACAAGTATTTGGAGAAGTTCTTTCCCTCCCTGTTTGACATCAAATTCATCCTCAAACACGCCGGTGTTAAGGGACAGGTTAACAGCGGACAACCTCTCACCCAAGAAGCGGCGATGATGGTCCAGCGCATAATGACCAAGTCCGGTCTTCAAGACATTGCAGAAGAGCTGGCAGTGGCAAGGATCGGACAAGCACATCAAGCGGGCTCGGACTCCTTGCTTACTGGGCAAGTGTACTTCAAGATGAAGGAGAAGATCTTCAACGGCACGATCGAGGAGGACAAGTACCGCTCACAGGTTTGGGGACTCAATGCGCAGATGCCAACAGGTGGAAATACTGCCGGTGGCGGCGGTGGTGCAGGAGGGGCCATTGGAGCAGCTCGCGACTTCAACACCCCAAACATGAATGGCGCAACCTTTTACAACCAGAACGGAACACCGACAACCCCACAGACCGGTAACATCGGCATGGCAGGTGGACAGGGAGGAGGAGGACCTTCGTCGCACACGCCTGTCCCCTCCCATACTGGCAGTGCTGGGATGATGGGGTCCATGACACCAGGAGGATTTGGCAATTTCCAATACCAAAAGGCGATGAGTTAGGGGCCCTCCCCTCAAGGTCGTCGCCTGCGTAGAGGAGGCAAAAGAGGACTGGGGGAGGTCTCTAGTCACGGTATTGGTCGTGACGCAAATTCTGGTCTTGATGCGGCGCCTGTTCTGAGCCTTGATTTCGCCCTGGAGACATTTCAGCAACCTTCGAGTCTGTTGGATCCTGCTCCTGGGGCTGGATTCTGGCAATTCCCTGCACCGCCGCATTTTCACCTTCTGCCTTTGCACCCAGCGCAGCAGCTTTATCAGTCTCAGCATTGGCAATACCCACCGTTACCTGTACCTCCACCGCTGGAGCCTTGGGACTTTTGGAGTTGAAGATGCTTTGATTTGCATGTATCTGTGTACTCTCCACTTTTATCTCACTTTCCGTGAGCAGTCGCTCTCGGTCCACCTTTTCCTTTTCTCTGCTGGCGGCGTGGAAATCAAAATCAAATCGAAATGGTAGTCGGCGTTCCTGTTCTTGTTGCTTTCTGGCTCCCTTTTCGGTACTCCTGGACCGGGGCGGGCGCCTTCATGCTTTGGGTATGTACGGCAGATGGAGGGGGGGTTGGGCAGCGGGGCGCGATAATGGGTTTGAAGGATTGGATTTAGAACCGGGACTCGAGAAAGTTCGGGAGGGAGAGGCGGATGGAGAGGGGAGACGAGACCGCGGAAAAGAAAAAAGAGAGAGAAAACAAACCAGGAAAAGGAGAGGCATGGGAAAGAACAAGTGATTGAATGATGCAATGCTTGCCTGCGGTCATGCGGCTGGGGTTTCAGGGCATGTGTGTTGTGCGTCTTTTTACGTCTTGTGTATTCAATTCACCGTTCCTTGTCAAGACTGGTCCTCTGGAGTTCCCACGGTCGTGGAACTCGAGCCCAACCAAGCAAGTACTGTAGGGTAGGTAGGTAGGTACCTCGTACTTAGGTAGGTGTGCTACATAGAAGGAGAAAAAGCAATGGAGTCGTCTTGTCTTGTGCACACCAAATTACCAATAAATAACCCGTGTCCTTGTGTGTGTGTCTCGCAGGCAGTCAAGCAGTTGAAACAGAAAAAGAACAGAAACGGATAGAGAGGGAAAGACATTTTTGACGGCCGCCCCAGAAAAGGAGATTCGTGTGTATATAGATATACCTGGTATGTATCCCCGTGCCCACCCGCCAACCAGACTTGAGAGCCGATCCATTTGCTTCTCTCTTCCTATGCCAACCGAAAATCCAAAAGTGAACGCCGGCCTTGTCTGCCTGCCCGCCTGTCTGCCTGTCTGTCCGACCGTCCATTAATGCCTGATGAATGCTCGTAGACCTTGCCTTTGAGCCGTTCTCCCCTACGTATAGATTTTCGTGGGTCTTCGTCCTCTGCTTCCCCTTTCCCGGTTCAAAACAGTCGAAATGGTGTCTTTTCGCCTTGATTGTGGCGGATAGTGCGATTGATCTCCGTCGTGGAATGTTCTCACTGTCTCGTAGCGCCTGATATCTGTCCGCGCTATGGTGATATCCATTTCCATAGTCTGACACTGGCACTTGTGCGCCAGAGGCCAGATATTTAACTGTGCCGTTCTTGATCGTCTTCGCTGAGTCCATAGTCGGTAACGTTCAGCTTCCCAAATACTTCCTCCATCCATCCCTCCAAACACTTCTTTGACCTTCATCCGCGACCCCGGGTCTTTCGCCAACTCTGAATCTTTCCCATCGCGCGTCTCTTCCCGTGCCAATGCAGATGATCGTGGAATTCTCAATCCATCCCAGAATCCCCTTCTGTGGCCGGTTTGGCAAGGACCCCAGCGCGGGCAAGTAGGACAGTGTCGACTGATTAAAGCCTGCAGTCTCATCGCCCATCTCAAAATGCGCGGAAGCAAACGAGTAGATGTCTGAGAAAACTCGGGGGAGCAGGGGAATCTTCGAGAGGAACCCCCATTTCTGGTTCGTCGCTGGCTCTTCTTCAGGCAAGGCGGGAATATGTGGTGACTGAGAGCGGCGTTGTTGAGAGGTCGGGCTGAGCGGGCTGGTGGGTTGCGACTGTGAAGAGGGATTTGGCGGCAGATCAAAGACGTGTAAGGTCGATTTGTCCGACGTCACGGCGAGCATATTGCAGTCAGGGGAGATGGCTATGCTGAAAATATAGGCCGGGTCCACTCCACGACGCAGTTCTGCTATCTTGGTACAATTTGCGGTTGAGAAGACACGAATCAATGTGCCCGTCTCACTGGCAGTAGCTAAGAGTTGTCCGTCCCTGCTCAGGTCCATCGCTCGCAAGGCAGACGTGTGCGCTGGGATGATGCTTACATTGCCCGACCCCAGCTCCACAAGCTGTACTTTTCCTGGCGACCGGCCGGGGAAAGCAACAATCCTGGAGCCCAAACAGCATAGACCCAGCGGATTGTCTGCAGTTTCAAATATGGCAGTTCTTTCAGGAGGCGAGGAGAACTTATAGAGGTTGATGCTATTCTGGATGGCGATGGCGATCCACGACTTGGTCAGGCGAACTCGTAGCACGGCGGTCTTTTGCTCCAGCGTGATGGCAACTTTTTGTTTCGCGTCGTCCCATATCATAACCTGCCAAATATATATCAGTTTCCGGGCTCTTCATCCAGGTGTCTCATTTCGTACTTTGGTCTGAGGCCATCTTGGGTTCTTTCCACCTCCAACCAAGGCCAGATAGTTATATCGCCCCAGCATTTCAGCTGTACCGATTCCGGCATTCAGATCTATAGCGTGGATTAGAATGCGAGGGTTCGCAACGCGTCGGAGAGATCGTACCTCTGGAAGCCTTGAGTTCGCAGGGATCCGAATTGAAAACTGGAGAGAACATCAACATTCGCCCAGGCCATTACACGGGTCTGAAGGGATTCCCTCTACATACCACAGAAGCCCGAGTCGAGGCCAATGGCGAAACAGCTCGCATCGCTGTTGAACGAGGCTGACAGCGCAATCGGCCCAGCAGAGTCATCGATGACGGGACGGGTATTCATGGTGCAACGGGGATTCAATGATCGACAACAATGCAAGCATTGTGAGTAGAGATAAGCAGGGTGCGGTTAGGGATTGAATAGAACCAGTATGGAATTCTGGAAGATTTCCATGATGTGATGTTGGGTAACGATGGTCCTGAGATCAGCGCCTGGACATTGTTGTCGGTTGTGACCATAAAGAGATGACGCAGGTAGACACCTGGAGTGTAGTGCGTAGCTAGGTACTTAGGAGCCTAGTGATAGCCAGAGCCAGAGCCTAGGGGTATTTGGGTAGGCGCCTATCCCACAAAGGAGGACTGTACGAGTTACTTGGGAGGCAGCTTAGAAAGAGCTTAGGGGGCACCGGGGCGTGTGATGGGCAGCTCGGTTAGGCTCGCTAGGCGCTAAGCTTGGCGGATCTGTGGTCTGTGGGTAGCCGCACCAAACAGCGACATCATTTCCCGCCTCTTGTGGCAAGCATCAAGCCCCGGGCGACCCTTTGGGCCCCTAAAAACATGGTCCCTGCTGATTATTGATTGCAACAGAGGCCAATTGGTGGTGATGGTGTGGCTGTGTCATCCGAGCTCATCCAACATTCTTCCGGAGTTTGAGAAAGATGTCATGACCTGCCCACGCGACTCAATTTCTGAGGGATCAAATACCCACGAGACCCCGACTATAATCACATTCTTACTCGGTACAGTCTTAGCAATAGTATACCGGTTGCGCAACAGGGTCACGCTTCAACAGAATCCGAATTACCCTTCCACGACGGTGATATCCATGTCGATTTGAGCTGGCTCTCGACATCCAACCACAATGAGTTAACAGAGACTAACAGTAAATTGACGGCAATGTCATCAAGAGCTAGCGAGGAGAGTTATCTCTCACCAAAACCATGGAGATCCGAGGATCCTTGGGGATCGGGAACGACGCTGCCAGGCACTTATCCGCCCTCGCCCGAACCAAATGAAGCTGATCGCTCTGGGCCTCAATCACTATCAGCCGCCGTCAAGGCTCGAAAGGATGAGTATATCCGGAAGAAGTCGATGAAAATCAAAGTCGGTACTTGGAACGTTGCTGCACTCAGTGGAACTGATAAGGATCTGGGCGCCTGGTTTGTTGGTGGATGTGGTGTCAAGGGCCTCTCGCAGAACTTATCAGGCCTTTCGGTCGACGACAGTGATGACGACTCTGACAGCGACAAGACCGTCGAGTCCGTCGAGGCCCAGGAGGAACGTGTGGCAAGGACAAGGAAGAGTGTTACCGTACCACTGCACGATGGTCCGGCAGAGGCCCATCACGAGCAGATCGACCTGTACGTGCTAGGACTACAGGAAGTCATCGATGTGACTTCCATGACCGAAGCTATCAAACCTTACACAGACCCCAACCCTGCAAAGAAGTGGAAGAAGTCATTGCGAAGAGCTCTGCCAAAGGGTTACAAGAAAGTAGCCGAAGAACAACTCTTTGGCTTGCTGCTCCTCATCTTTGCTTCCCCGGAACTAGCGCCCAGCATTACTTCAGTTAGTACGACGTCGGTCGGAACTGGCTTGATGGGTTACTTCGGCAATAAAGGTGCTGTGGCGGCGAGGATCGTGGTTGCAGAGGCCACCAAACTCTGCTTTATCAATTGTCATCTGGCCGCAGGCGCGGACCAAGCAGCTTTGGCTCGCCGGATCTGGGATACCAGTCAGATTTTGAGCAAAACCCGCTTTTCTCCGGTCACAGACAGTGAGGTCATTGAGCCCAAGGAGGAAAGGATTGGGGACGAGGACTTTGCATTCTGGTTTGGCGACCTCAACTATCGCCTGGACGACATTCCCGGTCAGGACGTCAGGAGATTGCTTTTGCTGCACACACAGAACGAGTACGACGTCCAAAACAAGTCGAAGCGCAAGATCGACAGTGAGCTGGGCTACATATCTGCCTCGACAAGCGACTCGCAACTGCCAGCTCCGCATCCACGTTACGAATACAAAGATGCAGAAAGACCAGCTAGCGAAAGTACCGCCGAACCAGAACTAGACCCCAAATCCGACCCTGCTTCTCTCCATACCACTCTTCAGTCTCTTCTGGCACACGATCAACTGCGCGCGCAACAAAGGCTAGGCAAGGCATTCCACGATGGATGGCGGGAAGGAGATATAAATTTCTTGCCCACATACAAATATGATGTGGGTAGTGTTGGGATGTTCGACTCGGGAGACAAGAAGAGAAGCCCCAGCTGGTGCGACCGGATTCTGTACAGAACTCGCCGTGACAAGGACATATATGAGGAGAGGGTCAGACAGCGTGAAGAAGCTCGCAAGAAGGATGCTTCGATGAGGGCCCGCGGGATCGACGAGGCCAATGCAGAGCACGACGTCCTATTCGACTACGATCCTGATACAGATGGGCTTGCGTATGGTGATGACTGCGACGAATACGACGAGACACAAGATGTGCTTCACGATGCAGAACTTGTACAGTCGCACGAGGAATATGGAGACATGGTTGAGCTCAACAACTACATCTCACACCAACGGATACTGTCATCAGACCACAAGCCTCTGAACGCGGTCTTCACCATATTGTACGACGCCGTTATACCAGAATTGAAGGCAAAAGTACACCAGGATGTTGCGAAACAGTTGGACAAGGCAGAGAACGAGGGCCGTCCGTCGGTAACAGTGGTAGTGGACAATCATTCCGAAGAGCCAATACCGAACGCTGACGGTCCGGCAGACATGAATGTCGTACACTTTGGTGAGGTGCGTTATGGTGTGAGGAAGACGAGAATGGTCACCATAGCGAACACGGGGCAAATCAACGCCACGTTTTCTTTTGTGGAACGCCCACCAGAACCTGGCAGAGGTGTGCATGCTGTACCGAGATGGCTCGAACTCAGCGTCGAACCTAGCACTATTCATCCCTCCGAGCGTGGCGAGCACAACGGCACACGTGAAATAGTCCTGTCCCCGGGTGAAACCACTGTTATTGACCTGACTATTGACATCTGGGATGGCGAGTTGGTCCACGACTTGAATGAGGGAGAGGCAGACCTCGAAGATGTGCTTGTACTCCGAGTCGAGAATGGTCGAGATCACTTTATACCCGTCAAAGGCACATGGCTTCAGTCATCGTTCTACCGGACGCTGGATGAATTGGTGCTAGCCCCTGAAGGCGGTGTACGGCAGTTCCGACAGCATCAAAAAACGAATGGCTCAGTAAGCGACACAGAAACCACAAATTCAGCTGCTCATCACTCGGCACCCAAGGAACTGTATACGCTCACCGAGATTCTTCCCATTTACATTGAGCGTTCAGCAGCTGAATGGGGGATGTTACACGAAGGGGAAACGCCGCCGTGGCAATTTGAGAATGGAGGATCGTTTTGGCCTTTTGGCCGTGACACTTGGACCTTGCCCGAAGGCGAAGAACGGTCCGAAATGTTAGCCGGAGTCAGAGAAGCATTGGACACGGCAAATCGGTTGGACATGAATTTCAACCTCGACATACCGAGCATTGTTCGACTGGAAGTGCTCGCCGAAACACTGGTTTCCTTCCTTCAATCGTTGAGAGACGGAATCGTCCCTGCTGGGCCATGGGCCGAGGTCGAGAGAAGACTGAGCACTTTGGAAAAGGGAAAGACACAGCTGACACCACAAGAGATTCAGGATATGGTCATGGATGCGGTGTCTTCTTCTGCGGTGCACAGCGTGTCGCTAACGTTTATCACCTTCTTGCTCGTCAGAATCGTCAACGAAATGATGATGAACAGTGCTCCGGCGCCTGGATCGGTCACGCCGACCACGCCGACCTCGTCACATCGCACCTCCTTTGGGCGGTCGAGGGCGTCCACCGTCTCCACCGACTCCGGACATCGTCTTTCGACAACCACGTCGGAAGCACCCAGCAAGAGAAGCCTCTTCCCGGCACTACGTCGACGGCGCACAAACAGCGTGTCGTCTTCGTCTGCGAAGTCGGAGGTGGGCACGGAGGCGGATGGGGCGGTTGCGATTACAGAGCGACGAAAGAAGCTTGTTGACGCATACGTCGAGGTATTTGCGCCTGTGGTCTTTCGGGCTGAAAACGAGGCAAGGCTCAAAGGGAAGGACAAGAAGGCGTTGGATGCTCGCAAGAAACGGATCCTCGAAGCGTTTCTCAGCGAGAGGCAATTTTGATGGTGTTGATGTCTCGTTTGGACACACCTTGGATACAGCACGAGACCGGCAAGGTATCAGATCCGTACGATATCAGATCAGGGCGCTGCAATTTTTGGCTTTTCCTCTTGTTCCAAGAATTGGTTCCACACTTATCATGGAATCTATGCTGTGTATCCTCCGTAATAGAGAGTCAATGCCACCACAGAATAGACCACGGACGGAAGGGATTGGTATGATGGGCATTGGGCTCTCAGCCATGCCCACGACGAGGCTGGACTAAGTAATTACATTCTACGGGGGTCACGATTCAGAGAAGAGGATCCAACGACAGAGACTCAGTCTGTTCTGCATGCCATGCGGAAACCTCAACTGGGAAATACCGTGAATCACACTGCAAAGCCTCGTATACGACTGCCTTTCCCGTGCAACGAGGCTGAATAGGCAAGGCCAATACTTGCACGTGACATTGTACCTAATCTGGCATGGCGTCAACCGCGCAGCCTCGCCAGGAACGACATGACGTCATAGCTCTCCCATCAGCGACCGTCTCACTATCCTTCTTTCGAGGACCTTATTCTCTCATCTAGTGTCACGGTGCCAGTCAGCTTTTGCAAAGACGAAAAAAAAAGTCGCTCACTCGCTCGCTTTGTCAGTGCCAGTGTTAGAGTCAGTCCCACGCCCCCACGTCCGACTTCCACTCTTCACCCTCTAGGGCGAAGCGGCGTCCTTTCGGGAGAGAAGGCGATGTGAGCGGTTTTTGGGAGGGTCTGGTACTTACTAACTAGGCGGGTAGGTAGGTAGGTATGATAGGTGAGGCACGATACCGCGAAGCAATGACGTAGATTTCTTCTTTGGGCCATGTCTACGATGCGGCGAGGCGAGGCGATTGGGGACCTACCTACCGGCCTACCGGCCTCCCTGCCTCCCTGAGAGATTATTGTATGTGTGCGCATGGCATGAGCGTACCATGTGGAAATGTATGTGTGTATGTATATATATGACTCTATAACTCCCTTGCCCGTCTGTCCAGCGCTACATCAGGTTATTCACATCTGCAAGCATTGAACACATTCCATCCTCATCACACCAAGACTCCGGTGAAAGACCGTTCGAACCGACAGTATCTCCAATAATACTACCTACCTATCTGCATACATACATAGATAGGTACAAAGAACTCAGACACCTCAACCGCCAGACATCACGTTCCAAAACTCTGAACTCTGACCACACACACACACACACACACAAAGAGAAAGAGAAAGAGAAAGAGACAGAGCGATAAAAATGTCCACCCTGAAGAAATACGTCCCCAACTTCCTCCTCCCAACCGACCACCCCAGACAGCCGGGCCGCATCTTTGACGTCCCGTCCCGCGGACACCTGTTCCACAAGGCCAGGCCGGAGGCGGGAAACGAGGCTGGCGTCGAGGAGAGCGAGCGTAGAAGGAGTTCTGCCGCTTCCACCCCCAACAACGACTCGAGGAGGGAGAGTTGGCATCCCGGCATGGCGTTTGAGGGGGTGAAGGCGAAGTTGCACTTCTAAAGCTAAATCCGGGAGAGGAGTGAAGATCTGTATCACTAGAGTTGGTATTCTTTTTGGAGTGAGTTTGAGCATAACCCGATCAAAGCGAGGGTTCATGTACAACAATTCAATGAACGAATGAACGAAGCGTTTTACGTGGAGACTGAATAACACAATGCCATATCAACAGGGTTTCATTCCGCTCTTTCTATTTCTCGAATATGACTCTGCGCATCATAGCTACCTACGGACACTAGGCACTGACTGGCCAGAACTGGTTGCTAGCTCTCCGAGCTTCAACAAGTTCGTCCTCAACAGGACTTTCACTCCAATGGTGTTTCGAGTGGTGTTGGTATCGTTTCTCCTTCAAGCAATCTGTCACAATGTCCACCCTCTCATATTCTCAAACCAGCCCTTCGAGGTAAGGGCCCTCAAAAGGGATGGTGACAAGTGTATCCCAACGTCTTTCCTCGCTGGTCCTTTTCCCCAATCAGCCTCCACATTCTGTGCATTCTTGGACATGTCCGAAAGTTGCGAATGCAGCAATATCGTGCCTCTCGACCTCACCACCTGAGTTCCATCCCTTTGTGTTCCACAGCAACGCCGAACGTTCACCCCAGCAGAACATGAAAAAGTTTATTGCGTTTCCACAATCACCATAGAACAGCCAGCTCGCGTGAGACATGAACCTACCCCATACTGATCTTCCGTGACACAAGGCCCTCATGGTCAGAGGTAAATCACTCCAGGCTGCTGAACAGGTTCATGCTCACTCTCTTGTTTAAAACCGGCCGCCTTCTGGTCCTCCCACATAATGTCCGCCTGACGCTCCATGTCTGCAAGAAATTCCTTTGACATGGCGTATGGAGAAGGAATGAATGCCACATTGTGATCATGAAGTGTCTTTGCGGCCTTGAAAGCGTCGAAGTATCTGGAGAAGTCGGCCTGGGTGATCGAATTGAGTACAGCTTCTCGACTAGCAACGACACCACCAGAAGCAGTCCCTGCCAACGCATGTGACAAGCGCGGCTCGACTTCGTCATGAATGTAACCGACAAGTGCTTCAACGTGGAGGGAAAGAAGTGGCAATCCGTCAGCGCAGACCAGAGAAAAGGAGCCCGACCTCCGTGAGGCCTTGGGGGATGACCCGAACCCATTCGTGCCCGCATAGTCTCTATCATTCGTTCGAAATCTGTGCATCGAAGCTGTTGTTTCCTGACGGCCAGTGGTTGTCGAGGTAATATCTCGCAGGAGAAACAGTGCATCGACGCTGTCAGGACCAACGTCTGTGGGTTCATTCTCGTCGTCCTGGGGAATCCAAGCGCCGTACTGATTGCGTTTTGGTTTCGGTGGAACGTGGGACCGGATCAGAATCGGAATTTCCAAAAGGTTGGCAATGCCACTACTCTCTGCTTGGAAGACGGAATCGCAGCCATCGAAGACCTGCTGGTGGTACTTTCCTTTACGCTGATAGCTCGTGATGTCTTCGGGGCATGCGATCGCCGTCGTCACAAAGCGTTTCTCCAGAAGACACGAGTCTCTGTATCCTGAACGGTATGCTGAACTGAAGAAGTCTGCGGCACTTCGTGAATCGCGCATATCGACATCTCGAAAGTGGTCATGCCCATGAGCGCCAACAGTGCCACACATGAGAATTATTGGACCTTTGAGGTATTTTGAGCAGGCTCCTGATCGGGTGAAAGCTTGCACTGCCAGGTTCGGTGGTTCTTTGGACGTATCGTCCTTGAAGAAGAGAATCTGAGAAGATCCTTTTCATCACGACATGCATCCCGCGCTTGGATGCTGTTGTGTGCCAAGTAAATACAATCAGTCTCCCCAGCATGGTCAAAGAATGGCTTCGAATCAAATGTCTCAGAGCCTCCATGCACGATCCAGGTCTTGACCCAAACAAATTTGGGTGGTTGCTTGTCGCCAGGGAAGACGAGTGCCCGCCTAAAATCTACCAAGCCAACTTCAGGGAGAAAGTCGTAGAAAATTCTCTCTATTCGCCCGTTCGCTTCTGTCACTTGAGGTTTGGGTTCCTGGAAGGATGGGCAGATGATTTTATGATTCTTCCAGTCAAGCTTTTGGCAGTCTACCAGGAGAATTAGCATTAAGCTCGTCAACTCAGCACTACTTTTCGTGCTCTTGGAGCAATAGCGGGCGTCTTTTGCAGTTGGAGCACACTTTGGTTCCGCGGCGTGGACACATGATACAGGTAGCCTCGAGAGGAAGCGGTCTCAACTCCATTGTGGGAGACACTGGAGTAGACTTTTTTGTACCGGTAGAATCCGTCAGTTGAACCATCATCAGGGCATCATCGAGCGTGTTTACCTCGCAGTGTTAGAGATTGGATGACGAAGCGCTCAGCCTGCCAGCTAAACTTGTATCTAGTGAGGTGATTTTGATGATAGAGCTCTTTAGAAGAAAGGATAGAGAGTGAGAAGAGGGCGGAGAAAGGTCTCGAGGAAGAGAGCTTGTGAGCAGAGGAGAAATGGTTAGTGCTGAGGGTTTTCAATTTCACTTTATCTTTAGTAGATTCAAAACAATGCCGCACCCAGGTCAGGTTTGAGTACGATTCTCGGATATACTTGGCGTTGTTCCCTTCCTACAAAACAAGACATGTAGCTTCGCCGTGTGTCCTGGACAATATGTTCCACTCTTTCGACGCAATAGGGCTGCATTGTCTCCGTCTGAGTTCCCCCATGGTGATGTGCAGATATCCGCAATCAACCAATTCTTCACGGCGAATGAAGAAAGCAGAGGCCTGTCTTTCCCTGGGGACTAGAGCCAGCCCCTGGTCACCGATGCGTCTCTGGGTGCTGATGTCGGCATCGCTCAGGACTCTTGGTATCAGTGGGGACGTTGGAGGGGGCGACGGTCATTTCCAGGTTCTCCAGGGCGAACAGCTCAAGATACGCGGTACGTGGTAAGTGAGGTGGGAGTAACCCCCATGTTTGCACCATTTATAATGACGTCATTCTTGGCATTTCGCAGCCTCGCCTTCTGCCTCAGCCTCGCGTCCATCTCGTCTCCAGGTTTCTTCTTGCCAATCAGACTCGACGTTTCTGTGCGCACGCTGTCCACTTCCTCGTAACGTTACTCAACTCTTGCAGGTATCGAGTACTGGACTGGCACATTCCCGGGGCAGAGCAGCATTGATGCCTCACCAATTACATTTCGTTAAGCAGCGACCTTCAACCACCAACCATGCTGCATCACAAGTGCCTAAAATCTTTGACGCCGTGGATAGCGCATCGATCTCATCGAGTACAGAAAGTATATCCAATCAAACCACGACCTCTGAGGCCAAGACAGACCCTCAGTCCGATGAGGTGCCCATACACTATGTGAACAACGTGGCATACAGGCGACAGAAAGCCAGTACCGAGAACGACCCTCTGATCGACACCACGGCTGCCCTGGCACTACATTCCAAGAAGACAGCCCGACTTCAAAGACGACAGCAAAAGAAGCAAGCCCGGAAAGTGCGGTCCGAGGTTCAGTCGTTCCTAGATCTCCCACAAGAGTTACTGTCGATGATACTGAGCTTCCTCCAACCTTCTGATATTTTCAATTTACTTCGCCTCAACCAGTCCATGCGCATGTTTATTTCAGATAACGAGCGAGCAATTGCTGATGACATCATGAACCGTCACTATTGGGTCCTTAGGCAGTGCTTTCCGCCACCTGTGTCACTCGATCAAGTTCCTCCTGTAGCTCGACCAGCGCTTTTGAATGAGCAACGGCAGGGCCGGGGTCGAATCCACAAGATTCAATATCAACACATCAAACAGATCGATCCCTCGAGTGTGTGCACGTGTATGAGTTGCGTCCTCTCCTGGAACAATCTCAACATTGTCCTCGACCTTGCTCATTGGCAGAAGAACTTGGAAAACCGCGAACCTTTACCAATAATCCCGCCAGGACGCAATCCAGATTGGAATGTGAAACTTCTGGATCGACATGCTGCAATTGTCACGAAGGCGACGAGAAGCCCGCTCACCTATGCACGGATCCTGCAAATCCACCTCGACACAACTATCCGCACGATAATCCGTTTTGGCAAATGGGAAATGAAAAGAGACAAGACGCGAAGATCTGAGCCTCGCCTGTATCAGCTCACTGATGCAGAAGCCGCCGCGGGGACTGATGAGTTTCTCGAACGCAAAGGACCACCCAGCTACCAACCACTTTATATGCGCGATAATTATTACACCGTTGGGGCATTTGTGCCACACCGTAAGTGGGACAGGGACGAGCAGAAGTGGTACTACTATGCGAAATGGCCGCGTCCGCATGAGAATGATTTGAACTGGATCGTGGCGAGGTTCACGCCGAAATAATAATGACGAAGAAACGAGCCTGCTTTGACGCCGGTATCTTTCTCAATTGCTGCAACCATGTTTAGACTGCATGAACCGCCCGTCCGACACGAGACTCGATACTTTGACCATGACCGAAGACTACCTGCCGTCAGCTCTGAGACGCTTACAACATGGTTCGGCCATTCATGTTAGGCCCGAGTGACCGGATATCGGGCCGTTACCGGTCATGAGAAGCACTCCACCATCTGGTTACAGCCAATAACAAACGACGATCGTCATTGTGAATGAAGACTAATTTTAGCAGAGACTGATCCGTGACCGCCTTTTTTCCTGGTGAACCTATATGATAACATGTTGGTCTCACACAGAGACGCCTCTGACAAGATCTCCTTGGCTTTTGTCGGGTGATTGCGGCATGTATACCGAACATTGTCCTGGGTAAAGGGGGAGACAAAATCGAAGAGAAACTCTTCGACAGGATGACATCCCATGACGAGTCTGACGGACATACGCGCAAGAGCGAGACGTCCTTGCACGCGACAGCACAGGATGTCCAACACATTGACTCTGATGCCGTTCAAATAGACGTTGTGGTGCCAAACAAACAACTCGAGTCTCAGTCTGAAGTTACCACAAGCGTCGAACGGATCCCAACAAATGACAGACCGTATTCATCGTTCACAAGTCGACAAAAGGCCATCATTGTCCTGGTGGCCACCCTCGGAGGAAGCTTCAGCCCGTTCAGCACTTTTATCTACTTTCCTGCCATCGATACCATCAGCCACGCCCTGGGTGTGAGCGTCTCCGATGTCAATTTGACCATTACCACATACATGATCTTCCAAGGCATCTCGCCATCCTTCACTTCGGCCATAGCGGACGACTATGGTCGCCGACCAGCATACATGATCGGATTCACCATTTACCTCTTTGCCAACCTCGGCCTGGCCCTGAACAAATCCTACGCAGGCCTCCTGGTTCTGAGATGTGTTCAAAGTGCTGGGAGTTCCGGCCTCGTGACCCTGATGCAGGGCACCATGGCAGACATTGTCACCAGCGCAGAGCGAGGCAAATATATTGCTATTACCAGCCTGGCGAGCATATTAGCACCGAGTCTGGCGCCCATTCTCGGCGGTGTACTGGCTCAGCATCTGGGATGGCATTCAGTCTTCTGGTTCTTGCTGATCCTAGGTGGGGTGTATTTCGTGCCACTGGCGCTCTTCTTTCCAGAGACCTGCAGATCGGTGGTTGGAGATGGCTCGATTGAACCGCCAAAGTGGAACAGATGCCTGACGAATTTGTCGAAACAGCAGAAGAAATCGGAGGGAGAAAGCGGATCCGAGAAAGGCACTCCTCCCGAAGACAAACCTGAGAAGGAGAAGCCCAGTTCGCGACGACGAAAATGGGATGTCTTTGGCTCTCTCACTATTGTCGGTGATCCGGAGACTGCGATCTTGCTCTTGTACATGGGTATTATCTATGCCGGTTTCTATATCGTCTCGACCAGTCTCACTGTCCAGTTTCACATCATCTACGGGCTGAGCAGCACTCTGCAAGGACTGCTCTTTATCCCGCAGGTGGTGGGCACGATCTTGGCGACGATAACCAACACGAGGCTCCTCGATAGAAACTTCAAGAGACACGCGCTCAAGGCCGGATTGGAGGTTGACCGCAAGAAACAGGGCGACTTGATCAAGATGCCGATCGAGCAGGCCAGACTTGAGATCGGAATGCCCTTTTTTGCCTTTGGAGCGGTCTTTATCGTCGTCTACGGATGGCTTTTGGAGAAGCGAGTCCACATTGCAGGACCGATTATCATGCTCGGCGCCATAGGATACACCACGATGGTCGGGTTCAACACAATCAGCGTGTTGATCATTGACTTGCACCGGAAACGAGCAGCAACGGCCAGCGCAGCGTCGAATCTTGTCCGGTGCCTTTTGGGTGCAGGGGCGAGCGCTGTTGCTAATCCGATGATTGAGGCGATTGGGAACGGGTGGACTCACACGCTTGTTGGGTTGGTCGAGTTGGCCACACTGCCGCTCCTGATGGTGACGATGAGGGTTGGAATGAAATGGAGGGCGAAGAAGAGGGAGGATAGAGAGAAAGAGAGAGAGCAGACTGTATGATAGCTACATTTAGACTACTTGTGTACAGTGGAGCATATCCATCAGGGTATTTAGAAGGCAGTCTACCTTCACAATAGAAGGGACTTTGAAGTGTAACTCGTACGGACAAGGCTGTCATCAAGCGAGCATCCAATCACCAAGCGCAAGGCTCGCACTCCACTTCACATGCGGACGACCACGAGGCTGCGCGAATGAAAGCTTCGGCCAAAAACTGGGGACAGTTATTGAGCATGGTCATGCCACTCGCCCTCCTCCTCCACCTTGAGCTGCCACACTCTCACTGAATCGGTCAATCAGCCACTGACTAATTACTACTCTCATCCTACCTACCTCCTCCCTCCCTCCCTCTCCCTCACTCCATCTTCGTCCTCCTCTGTCCTCCGCCGCCGCAACGATTTCCTCAACCAGGTGCATTCATTGACTCCGGCACATACCACACGCACGCAAACACATACACACCGGTTCCGGGAGAAGAGCGAGAAATAAAAACCAAAAAAACCTGCATGCCTACGAACCTTTTGTAGCAGGTGTGACGATGGCGACGGTTCGCAAATTCCTCGAGCGCACGCTGCGCGGGACGAATCTGGAAATCTTCAAGGTATTTTGTTCCCCGTGCCATACCATACCATACCCTATTATACCCTACTCCATCCTACCCTATCACTACCTAGGATCCATCAAGTACATTCCCACCCTTACCCGTCCACATCTGAATCTTGTTCCTCTTCATGTTTTATCACTCATACCAATCTTACCAATAATCCCCGCGTCGCTAACGTACGTATGTGTGTGTGCGTGTGTGTCCGTGACAGTTTGGACTCTACCTCTCCTTCCCCATCGGGTACATGTACTACTTTGGCACGAACCTGGAGAACCGCTTCGCCGTGCCGGGCTTCTGGCCCACGCAGGACCAGTCGCACAAGATCCCCTACGACAAGGACGAGATCCGCGCGGAGATTGAAAGGCATCGAGAGCGGCTGCGGCAAATGCGCCAGAGCGATCAAAACCAGGGCCAGGGCCAGGGTCAGAGCCAGAGCCAGGAGTCGTCGCAGCAACAATAGCTTAAAGAGGCCGCTGGAGAGTAGCAGGGCCAAGATGACTTTTTGCCGGACCAGACAGAGGGGCAGTGCCGGGAATCAGAGTGAGGCGAACTGCGTCAAGCGACTTGACGACGAGCATAAAGAGCAAGAGATGGTCGTTCTGAAATATCTTGGTCTTCGCCTCGCTTCGCTTCGATGTCCTGTCCCGTCCTGTCGCAGCAGCCATCAGCTACAGCCAGAAGAAGCAGAAGCCAGCCTGCACAGGGTCTCTACAGCTCCATTCCGCATTCTACAACGATTACATGCATGGCGCCGGCGCAACACCCCCGGGGAAGGGGGGAGAGTCAGAGAGGGAGAAAGGGGCCCTGCCTCCCTCGCTTCCGTCATTCATGGGATACCTCATGCATGGGGAACTGTTCCCTTGTACAATAACTACATCTATACGGCTTGCGTTGGTTATCCTCCCACGAGACCAAAAAGTTCGAGCGAGGTACATACACATTATTGACCAGTTGGCGGCGGAATTATGGCCATCTTGAAAGACTGGCAGGACAACTATACAAGGCAATGGTGTTCCGGTTGATTAAAAGTCTGTATCTGTATCAATGCTTGGAAGCAGTCCACTCAATCTAAAACACGCTTCACAAAAGTTCGAACAAAATCCAGGGCGCTCGCGACCGCATGTCTGGAACAATCAGCGCGTGGACGCCATATCAAGATTGTTTCCCGTTAATGACAATATCTGGCAGCGATGCGCCGCGTACATTACAAATTTTCTCTTCTGAGTACCCGGTCCTGAACGCCATTACCACGTGTACTGCTCCAATTAAAGCACATAGGGGGTATCATCAAAGAATCAAAGTTCCCTCAAGGTTTCCCGGGCTGCTTCCACCGCACGCAAGGTTGGAGTCACCACCGACTCTATGGCTCCTGAAGCAACGCGCAAGCCATCTGCCGTGAGAGCAGCTGCTTCCTGTGACAGGTTTGTTGACGACTTGTAGGCGAATTCACCGGAAATATAGTAGCAGATACGGTGGTAAATGATGACGAGGTGGTTTGGGAGGTAGAGCGTTGCAGCCGTCACGAGTAGCGAGACCAGCAGGAACAGGATCAAATCTGGACAAAATCAAGTCAGAGACCTGAGCGAGCAAACGGAGAGAAGGAGAGGTAGGAAACATACTGAAAATGCACTTTTCCGTCGGTGTGAGCATGTAGAGCGAGAAAGTGACTTCATATTGGTATTTCTTCAACTGCACCCAGTGCAAGAAGGACGACATCTGCGATCTCTTACCCTCCTTTGCGACTTTGGCATAGTCGGTGACAGGCATGGTAAAGGCAAGAAGAGGCATCGGCATGAGGTTCGAGCAGGACAGTCAAAGGGGATTGAGGATCGCGACTTGCGGTGGTCGAGGATATATGAAGTTCCGAGTGTTTCTTCGGGCGGGTGAGTTTAACGGAGAGTCTGAAAGCCCCGAGGGGAGGTAACAGTTGATCCAATGAGGACAAGGGTCTCTATTGGAAAAGGTCGTGGTAGGTGATGAGGAGCGAGCGCGGCGAATGGTAAACGAGGGTAAGGGTGAAGGGCGAAGTTGGCGGTGGGCGAAAAAAAGGAGGCTCGGCCCAAAACTCAGCGACGCATGACGCTGAGTGAGAAAAAGGGCTAGGGCGAGAGAGGGAGCAGAGGCGTGGTTGTCAAGGGTGCAGGAGGTATTGGATAGAGGCAAAGCGAGTGAAGAAGCGAGCGAAAAGGAATTTCTCTAGAAGTTCAAGGGGGAGATTTCGGTGTCGTGAGGTGCGAAGGAGCGAAGAAGAGCCCCGTTGGATTGAAAGATTTCTGTGCAAGTGACGCCAACGATCGCGCCTTTGTTTGGCGGGCTGTGGCGCCTTACAAGCAATAAGAAGAATTAACGCGCTGAGTAGATGCGAAAGGGGGAGGGGAGTGGGGGTGGTTTACCAGTAAAGTTTAGGTATGAGTACCTCGTAGGTACAAGGTGGAAAGGTAGCTTTAGGATCGCTAGATAAAAGAGGGGGCCCCTTGTGAGTGGATGGCACAGGGGGGGTTCCCCGTGGCGTGAGCATGGATTCACGGCTACGAGTACGGTTAGTTACGAGTAGTTAGGTGGGTGAGCGGGAGGGTGATTAGCTAGGCACGCTAAGGAATGCAATAGGCGGCGGGGAGGCGCTCGTGGCACCTGGAAATTCGGTGCTCTGGAGTCTGGACTCTAGGTAGGCTTTGGAGGGTAGGTAAGCCTATTCTTCTTAGCCTCCTTGGCCTCGTTAGGTAATTTCGTCCCCTGGTCATCACTTTACACCCAGTGCCCCTCTTAGCAAGTACTGGCAACTGCACGGGTCAGGGAAGGTACTCCCAGCATGGACATATCTCTATACCAACCACATCGTAGCATGCACCGATCCATTTTGCACCATGTATACCAATTCCACTGCACAGTCTGGTCACAGCTTCTTACTCTCGTACAAGCTCTAGCTTCTTGTCCTGTATGTATATCTTCGCCCCATCTTCCACGATCTCATCTCACATCTCACATCTCACAGTTCGGCACGGAGACGATTTTTCTCCTCGACGACCGTCGGTGTCAGGCTCTTTCCACCGCACTTCATAAGGACAAGGACAGACACCGAGTCCGTGCCGGGGTCATCTTTGTGCATACTTGGCATGAAATGCCCTCCGGCGGCTCGGAGCGGGAGTCATCATAGTACCTAGGTAATCTCAATCTCGTTCTCATTTGCTTGATTACTCGAAGCTTTTCAGGCATCAGCATTGCAAAATCCCCCTTCTGCTGCGGGCTGGTTTGCCTGAACAACACCATGATGTCACAAAAGGAGGTCGACTCGACAGAGATGTGTAAGTCCATTTTGCACTGCCTCGCTGACTGATTGATCCACCACCTCTAAAATTTACCCGGCCGTGTCCGGCTATCTGGGTCTCGGGTTCATCGATGAATGTGGTAAGGGGTGTTAGTTTGTGCTTGTTGGGAGAGGACGGTGCGTGAGTATTGAGCAACTCCCATCTCTGAAACGGCATGGTCCTTGCGTGGTTTTGTTGGTTCTAGCTTGAGGACGGCACAAGCATAAAGGAGTCGACGGCGGAACCGAAAGGCCAACATGCTTGTCGTGCCATCAAGGCTTTCATGGTGAACGCGTGCCACATGCACGATCGAGTTGCTCATCATTTCAACGGGGAACTAAGAATTAGGCCCAAGTGGCTGGAACGTGAGACAATCCCACAGCCTTACATCCAAGTTTCCAGCCTTGTCCGAATAAGGCTGAAAAAGAGACATTGGCCCCTTTCTTTCCATATATTCAGGCCTACGGCCCACCAAATCCACCGACGCCCGAGAGATTCGGTTTCCATCTACTGCGTACACACCTGGACCATCGCTCAGCTGAGAACAGATAGAAAGGCCCACGGAAATGGCTCCGCCGGAAGCAGTAAGATGCATATGGGAGCTCCTTCTAGCAAAGACTGTCGAATACCGCGACTACTTCTCTTGAGGTAGGAAGTGAATCCACAGTGATATCGTTTGTTTTGTTAGGTCGTGACAATGTTCTGTGCTCTATCCATGCGTCCATCTATTTCTTTTTCCTCCAGACTCTACCCAAAAAAGTCCAGCCCCATGCACGTGGCTTCTCTACTACTCTAGTTCCCCAAAGATCGCTCATACTCTCAGAGAAAGAAGGGGAAAAAAGAGCCAGCTGCAAAAAGAAAAGCGTTGATGCTTCTTCCCTTTACCCCAGTCTGCTCTTGCTCAATTAAATCATCAAACCTTGCCATCAGAGAACTGCACGACGGCCCACTTCCCACTCCACGCCCACTTCCTTGCCCCGGTGTCGCCGCCGCCGCCCTCGGTCGCGCGGATCTCTTCGTCCTTGCCTTCAGGCAACCCGACCACGACGTCGGCCTTGCATGTCCGCAGCGCGAGCACTCTGAGGCCCGACGACGGACCGAGTGGGCCGATGGCTTCTGTGAAGGGCGTGGTGGCGGGCCAGGCAGCCTGTAGCGTCGTCGACGTTTTACGTTAGTTTACGAGGTGCTCTCTTTGAGACTCTGCGCCGTGCGTGGGCAAGTAGTAAAAAGGAGGGAGGGATTGGGTGGTTCTGTGAGTAAGGTCCCAAGCGGGAAATAGGGGTGTAGGGGGTAAAGGGTTACAATTGAAGGTGAGAAAGGGGGAAAGGGGGAACATACATCTCCAGTCAACTTTCTGTAATTCAAATCTCCCTTGAAAATCACCAGTTCGCTCTCCTTGAGATCCTCGACCAAACTCGGCGCCACGTGCAGCATGCGCCAGAAGCTGCCCGCGTGGGTCCAGAACCGGTTCGGCCGGAGGATCAGTCTGCCCTCGCCGTGAAGGTCGCTCCAGTCGTCGAAGAGGAATTTGATGTTGGCGGCCTCTTCGTCGGACAGAGGCGCCGGCGATGACACGCCGGTACCGTGGCGACGGTATCATTGATTGCCGCCTTCTATGGTGTCTCAGCTTCCCATTCGATTCGACAGCGCACGGTGATTGTCAGAATTGAGCTTTGATCTATTGAAAAGTCGACCCGCTCAAGGGGCAAGAGATGGTTGCTATCCTCGAGGCAGTCAATTCCTGGTCTTCCTCACGCCGGTCGACGAGCGCAATCGGAGAGTAACAAGTGTTCAAAGCAAAGTAGACGTTATCGACTTGGCAACAGACAATGTCCCTCACTCGCTGATATAAATCGCGGAGACTCAATCACGAGGTTGTCGGTTAAGGGTGGTGAAGGATCCAAGCGGTGGCATGGACAATCAGGCCGTCTATCTCTCAACCATCTCAATGGACTCAAACAGGTGGCAAATGGAGTTGATGTCACAGATTCATTCAGCAAACCCTACGAGGACTCGTGTCAATCGAATGCTTAAGAGCAAGATGAGGTCAATGCCGAAAGCTTCAGGCTTACCAGAGTTCCCATAGGAGAACTTGTTGGAAACCGCTGCATGTTTGCACAATCGACGTCCTCATCCGTTCATGGGCTGGACAACACGTTTGAGCGATCCGATGAAGAACGACCCGATTGGAGACATTTGAGAATCGTCGCAGCTCGCGTTTACGTGGATGTGCCGAAGAGAAGACAGGGCAACTTTGCTGATATAACCAAGCACTGTGCCATGCTTGGTCATGCATTTGCCATCGGTCTATTGGGATTACGGCCCCGAATATCGACAAGCCCAGGATGCACCACTGGTCGATGGCACTGGTTCTGTGAGGGAGAGATCTGTACGTCAGTCACTACCGCGAGTGGAGCGAGACCATGCTTTTCTGGCACCCCAGAACGAGGCAATTGTATCTGCTCAACCTGTTGAAACTGCTCGACCACCGCCGCGCCACGGTGGTAGACTATCAAAGCCATTTCCCAAGACCAATAAAATGGCGGAACAGGCGTCAGATCGAGCGGGTTGGTTACATTTGGACGTGGCAGCCGTGACCGGGCACGAGGTTCTGCCTTTGAGCAAAGCCATCAAAGGTGGAAACGCACATTCCAACCGCAATACTCGGCTTACATCAACAATGGCACCTGGAATTCGGATGCATTCACCCTGGATCCAACATTCTCTCTGGCCATTGGGTGCTATTTGGGAATCTGATCGAATCAAAAAGCGCGAAGGGTTGGCATGGACATCAACATGACCATTGCATCGACAGCCATGGAGTTTATGCCTCAGTGGCCATATCTAACTCGATCCGACTACGATTGGCAATCCCTTGTATGAGGATCTGCCTGTTCATCACTCATACGCCTGGTGGAGGAGGACGATGTGGATGTTACTTCTCGTTCCCCATCCCCATCCCCTTTCACATTAAAGAAGGCTGTCTCCCTCTTCGGACTGGGAGGGACCTCAGCTACCTCCACGAGCCCAGCTCTCACGAACCAGAAGGGATGAGTATCGGACGCTGTTACTGCTCTTCCACGAGACCGATGAGAATACCAGGGCTACTCTACCAAGGCCTCCAAGCATGCGATATGCCGCGCAGACTGGTTATTTCACGCGCAGGCAATGATTCAGTGTTCAGACATCAAGTCCTTCCGGCCATCAACCGGCTCGATAGCGAATTCGAGGTCGAAGGCAACAAGAGACTGCCTGAAGTGAAAGGTCTGTCGGGATGGGATGACTGAATGGGATAAACTACGCATTACCCGACAAGGTCACCCCATTTCCGATTCAAGAGGCTGTTTCCAAGTCGAATAAATAGACAGAGATCGATGTTGTGGATGTGGACTGGATGTCCCTGATCCAATACATCACAGAGTCTGAACAAGGTCCGCAGGACAACAATCGACACTCCTGGATTAGAGCAACTGACACACGATTCTGCTTTTCCTTCTACCATCGCTCCGCCTCCGGCATACCGAAGCTGCGTGGGCGAGAGATCTCCTTGCCCGCCAGGTCTCCATCAACGAAACTGGTGAAGAGGTCTCTGGCCGACGATTGTGAATCCCTTCAAGGGATCCCGGCCCAGAGCAGACGTACACGGAACAAGACTGGAATCGAAACAAGGGCGTCGCGCCGGCGAGGGGGTGGCGAGCCTCCCACCGCATCGGGTGCTGGCGTACTGTCGCTCTCAGGGAGTCTTGAAGTGACGACCTCATTACTTCGCGGCCCCAGAGCTCGGCAAACTGTTGGCCGGCTCAAGGCCTCAAATCAACCTCAGTGGTGTCCTCATCTCAGCGAAGCCCTCTCGCATGAACTTGTACTTTGCAAACGATGTAGACGTTAAAGCCGCCGGTTCGCATTTATCAGCCGCTGCGAACCTCGACCACCTCTTGTCCACGCCCGTCCAGGCAAACGACGACAAGGCGGAGCCGTCATGGCCCATTCATTAGACGACGACGGCGTGGAACGGCTACGGGCCCAACGGGTCCCGCACCGAGTTGCTATATTCACGCATATCATTACTCACCTGCTGCTTCGGGCGATTGATCCAAACTTCTCCCCATGTTTGCCACTTGACCAGGCGCAAAATAAAGGTCTAATTGCGGTTGCTTGGGCGGTGTCTTTCGGGGTGTGGCTGACTTGTTCTGGCGAGGGATTCGAGGTCAGCGAGGGCACGGAATAGAGTGACGGAATTCCCTCGTTGATTGCTTCGATACCCCCATTGAGTCTATGTCGCTCACACACGCATTTTTCGCCTTGCCTGTCACAAACTGCACTCGGCGCTCAGTGATTCATATCGCCTGTCTTCACCACCAACAGGCGGATCTGTCCATCCACCAATTGCAGCCCTGCGTTGGCAGTCTTGCCCAATCGACCTGATCGCTGATCACTGACCGACCTCGCTGTCGATCGTTCTCGTTGTCGTTGTCGTTCCGAACGAGAATGAATGCCCCCTTGTGCCCATCTCCCCACTCACCCTTTTTGCTGCGTGTTTTTCTCTTTCGAGGGCTCAGTAGGAAGACTTACTTGAGCTCATGCGATTGATTGACGGCGCGAGGAACAGCTCTCTCTCATGGACAAACCAACGCTGCTGCAGAAATGATTGGGGGGGAAAGAAAAACACGGAAGATCTGGAAATGGTAAATGGTGTGTGGGTGTGTATGCAAGGAATCACAATGAGACCCGTCTGCGCCGCACTGCTCGTCTTCGACCGGGAGTGTTAGATGGGACTTCAGAGGGGGCCGTGGGGGAGGGGGGGGGGGAGACGAGAAAGAAGGGATTAAAAGAAAAGGCGGCCCGGACAATGAAAGCTGTCTCTGTCTGTCTGTCGTGATTCGCGAGAGGCGCGGAGGCGAAGGAACCGAAAAGTTCTCGACAGCTTCCAATCCCGATACCCAAGGACGACGGGCAAGCCCAGGATGCCTGATGGAGGTGGAGTGTCTTGAGTCCCAGACGGTCGACGTTATGACAGCTTTGAGGTTTTGTGAGAGGGGACTTTTTCATTCTCGACGTGCTTGCTTGCTCTATATTCTGTATATTGTGACTGGGTACGGGATGGAATGATGCGAAGGGGTTGGGGAGGGAGAAAGGGGGTCTCTTGGGGCTTTGACTCTTGAATGGCACGCTAACCACGCATAGGATATGGAAAGGGATCGTGTAAAGGGGTGACTTGTGAACCCACCCAGCCAGCGTTGAAGGTGTCTTTGATTTCGACGTCCTGCTTGGGATCATTTCCCGCCGTTAACGACGGCTTGCTCGCGGACGACTTCGAGGATGTCGGCACACACCCTGTCCGTGACTTGTGCGGTGCCGGCATTGCCGCCCAGGTCGCGGGTCTTGACGCCCGCGTCCAAGGTGCGCTCAATGGCGGTCATCAGCACGTCGGCGGCGGCCGGCTGGCCCAGCCAGCGCACCATCTCGGCGCAGGTCCAAAAGGTGCCGATGGGGTTGGCGACGCCCTGGCCCGCAATGTCCCACGCGGACCCGTGGATGGGCTCGAACATGCTGGGGTTCTTGCGGGTCGGGTCCAGGTTGCTGGTCGGGGCGATGCCGATGGACCCGGCCAGCGAGGCCGCCAGGTCCGACAGGATGTCGGCGTGCAGGTTGGTGGCCACGACGACGTCGATGCTCTCGGGCTGCAGCACCATGCGGCACGTCATGGCGTCGACGAGCATCTTGTCGCTGCGCACGTCCGGGAAGTCGCGCGCCACGGCCTCGTTGACCTCGTCCCACAGCACCATCCCGTTGCGCTGCGCGTTGGACTTTGTCACGAACGTGAGCGTCTTGCGGGGCCGCGACCGCGCCGTCTCGTACGCGAATCGCAGGAGCCGCTCGCACCCGTGCCGCGTGAAGACGCTCACTTCGGTGCCCACTTCCCACGCCTGGTTCACGTGCGACCGCCCTCCGTGCCCGGCGTACTCGCCCTCACTGTTCTCCCGGATCTATGCTCATTCAAGGATGTGTGTCAGTGTCAAAGAGTGGCAGGCACGCACTGAGAAAGGCACTTGTTTGTGGTAAAAAGGGAAAGCCAGCTGGTGGCGATCGAAACGGCGGGAAGAAGAAGCAAGGTTCAGACCTCCGTGGTAGAAGAAAAGGGAGAAACGAGAACAATAGAGAGAAAACCCCTTACAATCACCCAATCCAGCTTTTTGGTATTCTCCAGAGTCCCCTGACACGCCGACAAGGGCGAGGTGACGCCGCGCAGGATCCGCGTCGGCCGCACGTTGGCAAATTGCTGCAGGGGCTGGCAGATGGCGAGCCTCAGCCCCCACAGTGAGATGTGGTCGGGGACTCTGCGGTCGCCGACGGCGCCGAAAAGGATGGCGTCGTACGTGCGCAGCTCTTCGAGGCCGTTTTCGGGCACGTACCGCCCCTCTTTGAGGTACTTGTCGCTCGACCAGTCGAAAGGGGTGAATTCGAACGTGAACAGGTGCGAGAAGGCCTTCGAGAGCGTTTCCAGCACCGCGATTCCCGCCGAGATGACCTCGGGCCCGATGCCATCGCCGGGGATCGAGGCGATCCTGTATTTCTTGTGTTCCGACGCCATGGTCGAAGGGGGCGGCGGAGTACGGAGTACGTGGTTCAGTTGAAGGTGGTGGTGCCGGTGACGTTGATATTGATGTTGTTGCTGACCGCAGATGTTGTGTCAGGACCTGCGCCACCCAGTGGGAACTGCCGGTCGAAGAAGTGTTGCTGTTGACAACGACTCGACTTGTACGAGGACAAGAGAACACTCCCCTCCTCAAAAGCTTGTGAGGGGGTCAAGGGGTTTATATCCTGTGGCTTCCCCGCACCTGCCGTCACGTGTGTCAGCATCTCGTATCGGGGAGTTGCCGCGTTGCCAATTCAGGTTGAGCGCCAAGGTAATGTAATGACCGTTCACGCTAGTCTTTGGAACCGTACGATACATTCGGCCAAGGCGCTTGGCAATTATCTGTGCCGCTAGCCAAGACGCTAATAATTATAGCGTTACACTCGCCAAGGCGCCAATAAGCGCGGCATAAAAGCAGCGTCAGGGGTCCACATATCGGACTAATGCCAACACCCCTGCAGTACGGTGCACCACACCGCACATTCCGCACAACCGTGGAGCCTTGCTGTCCCCCCCCTTCCTCAACGCAAGGGTCGATCAGATCCCTCCTCCGTCAGGGTGCATGTACTCTTCCCATCCCCGAGACGTTTGCCGAGTACCTCCAACGCATTGCACCGGTCAGGCGCCGGCTCTTCGCCGCTTTCATGTTCAAGCCAGAATTGACTGATCAATGACCCGCCTCATTCCCTGCGGCTTCAGCTGTGGCTGATCTGCTCTTCGAACGCCTCATGTTGTTGAGCCCAACTGAAGAGAAAGGGACGGGACGGGATGGATCAGAAATGCTCCATCCCACGCACGCAACCACCTACAGCTGCAACCGTCCTTTTTGGGAACAAGACTGGCAGAGAGCTGAGCAGCTGTGCATCGCAGCCGTTCATCAAGTGCAGCAGCAACCAACCAAGCAAAGTCAATGGCTTGACAAAATGGCAGTTTGGGACGCGACGATGACGGCTCGATCGAACAGATGGCAACAACCAGAAAGGATCCGTGTCAAAATCACAGTGTCATGGAACGATCCGTACCGTCTCACGCTCTATACGGACAAGGGAGCAGAGACCAAAGTTTCACCTCTCACCTCCTCGACCATGTCCAACGGTTTTACTCGCCCTTCTTCTAAGAAACACATGTCCGTGTGCGCCGCGGTCGTGAAGATTGGTTGCTCACAAGCTGAAGACGAGATGAGGTGGCTTCTCCCCCTTGATACTCATTGCGGGTTGTCGTGGTGTTACAGGCCGGGCTTGTTCCTTTCCATTGCAACGATGTGGCAATGGGTGCGACCCGGTGACCACAACCCCCTGGTGTATCAGTCAGCGCCTAGTCATCGACCGTCATGGTGACTGGAACTGTGGCGTCAAGGGTGTCGTGGTGTCTGCCATCTCGATGGTAGCGTTCCACGGTGTCTCTTCAAACCCCCAGGTCAACAGATCCTGTGGACATTGCCTCTCTCCCCTACCAAAGCAAAAAGCCCAAGAAGACGTCTACGAGAAGCGAGACATCAGAGAAACAGAAAGAGTCGTCGCGGAAGAGGATGCAAAAGGCAGGAGCAGGAAGCCCTTGACGATTCTGTCCCGGGTTATACGGAAGAAAGAGGTGTAGAGAGACGTGCTGAAACTTTCGCCGGGAGTATTTCAATGGGCGTCGAGGTCGAGGCGTTTCACCGCCTCCTGAGAACACACAGAGAGACAAGCCAGACAACAATTCCAAATCCACAATTTGGGATGTTTAACACGCACAGTGCAGACAGCGAGCTGTCGATTCTCTCCTTTGTTGCAGACCTCGTAAGCTTCTGACCCTACAGAGTTTCGGTGGTGTCACGGAACGGTTTCCAAGGTCTCTACGATAATACTCTCCTCGCCTTCGATCTAAACGCCTTCAATCTCCTTGTCTTCCGTCCTCGCCTTTATTCCCTCCATCTTCGTTCCCATCTCCCTCGATATATAGCCTTTGTGTCAAGAACACCCATGTGACACTGCACACTCAGCTCAGGCCGACAGCCAAGCCGCTGGCTTATCGCATGTATATAGCAGGAGAGATCATACCTGTCAACCTTGAACTTCAGTCTTCTTCAAGCGTTGACATCTCTATCTATAGGCTAGTTATTCTATCATTATCGATCCCATAGTACACATATTCACCCTCGAGTTAGGTAACTGGTCTGATACTTTGATCCCACATTCTTAGGTCCTATACCTTTTACCGCCACAGTCTCTCATCTCAACCGCCCCCAGGCTGATCAACCCGCAAATTCAAAATTATGGGAGACTGGCAATGTTGAAAGAACAGACGAGGAAACACACAAAGGTGAGTCGAGAACTAGCGATTTAGTGCAGCTACTACGGGTTGCAGCTGCCCTCCTTGGTCTGAATCACGTCCGTCGCCTATTATTCCTCGTGCTCGTGCTCGCAATGACGGTGGAAATCTCATTGACCTGTCGTCAAAGCCAAATACATATTGAACAACGCAACAGCTTACAGGGGGTGGGACGATCTTATCACCGTCGAGACACTTACGGACGACAAGGGGGAACATTGTCCGTGCGGGCTGAGCAACCATACGGATTTAGAGACCGGGAAATTATGCGTCAAATTCCTGCAACATGCTCCCTGGAAGATGCCAAAAGAACGACGAACAAGTCCAATGAAGTGAGAACTCGTGGCAGGTGTCACTCACTCCATATTGGGTTCGCTGAGTCTGTCATCTTCTCTGAGAGATTGACGCCGTGCCTCGAACATGATCAGCAATGCCATCTACCATGCAACCAGCGGTTCAAACGAAGCGAGACCATCGAGCAAACGGCCGGCCGGCTATCAGGGCAATACGTAGTGACATTGTACCTAATTCTGCGACGTCTATACCGTCTCTTCTTCCAGCCAGGTGATCATGGGTGCATCGACCCTGATCTACAGTGGGAGGGAAAAGCTACACAGCGTGTATTCAGCGACGTGATCCTCTACTAGATTCATCCGAATTAGGCGATTTGGATGACGCGTTCCAAGGTCACCTTTATAATACAGTTTCGCCTTCAAACTCTTGATTTACATCTACCGTGACTGCTGTTCTACTACCTACCTACCTCTCAGTGCCTCGTTGTCGACGCGAGAACTAGACACTTAAACTACGCTATAGTCTCAATATTTCACCTTTTCTTGTAGCGCTGCTCAAGAGGTTCAGAGCCCATCAGCGATACATTCGTGACTGCAATCAGCGACCGGGTCCTGTTTGCGCCCTACTACCAATGGGTCCGGCCGATGACGCTCGCGGAACCATCTTCGATACTTATGAGAAGAGCACGGTGAAGAGGGTTTTTGGATCGTTGGGGCAGATCCAAGGGCTGGGGCTGACATATCAAGGAGCGCGTCCGTTCAGTATGGGAGGGAGAGAATCAGAAGATGCTACTAAGCAAGACATCTCGCGCGAACTACACCATGATGGGGCTCTATTGTACAAACTGTGCTCAAAACACATCAAGAGAGTGGACCTCGTCATCCACACGTCTTTTGGTTGTCGAATTTATACTCATCCTGGCCAGAATCCCTCGGTATCTCAACTGGATCTGCCCCATGCCGATCCAGATGCGAACTATGGCAGAAACATATGCACAAGGTACATCACTCGACAAGAATCCTTCTGAATGGATGGATGGATGGATGCAGGCCAGTTCTGACCCTTGCAAATGCTTTGTGGCATCTGTTTTCTCATCGACCAAATCGGAGACAAACCTTGATTTGATGTGATGGACTGACCATGTCTTATGTAGTCAGGCGATACGCCATGAAGCATAAACACATCTCTGCTTCTTAGAAATTGTGCATACACCAGCAACGTCGGCCTTGTTGATCGATGGTCATGTATAGCATGCTGCTGTCCAGTCACCCATAACGTCTCTGCCATTCCCGGCCTTGCAGCCACCAACCGGTCCTTCCTCTGGTTCTGTGACTTGACAGTCTTTGGTGGCCAACGGCTCATCAGGCCAAACAATCCATTAGGCGACCACGGCACACCAGCTGATAAGGGCAACGAACAAGCAGTCAGTCACGCTGTGGATGGGTTATACGGAGGGTGCCACTTTGCTTGCTGATAGGGCGTTCAATCTCAATACCCCAAGAGCGAGGTTGAGGATCCTGGCATCACAAGTCACAATGGAGAAATTAGAGGTCAAACCTGATTTCGAGCCGAACCGCCGAACCGCCGAACCGACTACTACTCGACCTTGAAAAGTAATTGGATCAAAGATTTTGTCTGTTACAGGGAACCCCGTTCTTTGTCCCCAAACTCTAAATGGACGACATTCGACCCACCATGACTGTTACATCCACCTTTTTATCTGTTGCTCCAATCCTTTTTCTTCTCTCTACTGACTCAAAGCTTAGAAGCTTCCTTTTACCTCGCCTCACCATACCACCACGCCGCTATCAGTCCCCGTAGCTCGCAAGCAGTTTCCTTTGCTTGTAATGATCCTGCGGTGCACCAGACGCCGTTGCATTTCCTTCTGCCTGTACGATGGCATCCCCCATTGATACCTGTATATCGCCTCACGACCAGCCTCTAGTGCGCTCCTCCCTGCCAAAGCCCAGGTCGATCTCTTTGCTATACCCTGCAACATCCTACGAGGAAAAGGCTGTGTGTGTTCACATACATACAATCCTACCGAGTAGGTGACTGGTTCCCTGCACGCGTGAGATCTGGTGGAATTGGCACATGCTAACTGGCATTACAGAGCTCCATGGATGTATGACCTTTCGTTTAAGCAGGACCCCGACCCTGCTGCGACGATCAAACTTCAATCGAGACAGAGCAGTTCCTCTTCAAAATCCATACATCCTTCTGGCATCAGTCTTCACCGCCGAGGCCAATATCGATCTGCATACTCTGCGCTACTATATCTTGCCAGGAAGAGGCTTTGTTCATACAGATGGTCCTCCCAACGGGTACAACTACTTGACTGCGGGATTCATCAAAGATGGGTTCAAAGCCGAATAACTGTTGAATGGTGCATGCCAACTATCTTCCATAGAAAGAAGGCCTCGACCTCCGTCCGTCACACGCTCGATCGATGATCAATTCCGACTGAGAAAGATAAGTTCCTCTTCAATTGATACACGGCTATACCAACCCCGTCACAGCGGTACCCTCTGTGATTGGTACGCTACCACGTCATGCTGGAGAAAGGCTGTGTATACGCATCGATCAATCCTTTGAATGGGTGACCACTTCACAGTGAGACATGTCAAAGATTTTTGGATGGAGCGTAGGCCGGAGTAACACATTGTTAACTGTTCTTATTATAGGGCTGCAGAACCTTTCCTCGAACATGCTCTGTTATCGAAAGAAAGGCACTCCCAAGGGCGAGATTTCCTATCTTGAGGCAGAGAAGGCCAGGTTGGCTGAGGCTATCGAAACTGCTGACGCAGCTAAGAAAGGGCTCGAGAAGAAAGTTGAAGGTCTCGAAGGGGAGAGTATCAGACCGTCTAGCGAGCTTGAACAGGCCAAACCGACCGCACAGACGCGGCTTGATGAAGTGAAACCTAGTATCGTTTGGCGGAAGACAAGTGCCTCGCCTCCTGTCCTACCTACGACCAACTCCGACTAGAGACGGTTCAGGTTCCTCCTCGAACTCATACACAAGAAGGTACAAAATACTATGCTAGAGGGCTTGTGAGAAGGCTGATTGGGATGGCTGGGTCCTCTTCTCCTCATACACGAGCCCACCAATCTGTTTCCTCTACACAACGCTATTCTGTCTGTACGACGCGACCGACAATACCACCCTACTCCTATAGCGGCGTGCAGAACGCAGCACCCCACCTAAGTGCCAGTTCGGCAAACCTTGAAAGGCTGAGTGAGAACTCACCGTTTTCTACAGCCGCCCAACGTTGTTTTCGCAGGCTATCGCGGTCCGATATAGCCCCCTTTTACCGTCTCGCCACTATAACAACGCACATATTCTGGAGATCTGTCGAAACGGGGAGAAGAGATGGCAGCTACAATGTCCGAAACACTCTCCCTTTCCGCCTTCTTCACCACCATTTAACCTGGTCAACCCCGCGAGGTTGTCGAGACCGGAATTCCGCCTGCTCCCATCCATGCCACCCAAGACTCTTTGCCGAGCCGGCTCGCGATCTTCAACCTCTTCATCCACTCTCTGAAGACCGGACTCGGAGGACATAGTGTGGTCGAGCTCGTCCTGATCAGCGACGCCTTCTACTGCTCTCAGACTCCGGCTTCAGGGCCATCAACGCGATCGAGGATGCCGCCTCGCTAAGCGTTCTATTTGAGGACTTTGAACTCTTCCACATGGCCCGAGACCGTGTGTTCCCGCTTTATGGTGAGACTGTCAAGTCTGGTGTTGTGGAGGCCAAAGAGCACAGCAATCGACAAGGCCATATACGTGGGTAAAAAGAGAAGCAGCGTTCAACGTATCGTCCGCTGAAAAGATCGAGAAGCAAGCGATACCATAGCTAACTATCTAGCTCGCAGGCTCGAAGGATACCTATCACTCATCGACTGACTGACCGACCGACCTATCTACCGGACTGACACGACCTATATATTCGCGGCCGGGTCTATTGGTCATAACATGAAACACCAGAGGCAGAGGAGGAGGGGACAGGGAGGAATATGTGTGTGAGCAAGAGAGAGAGCAGTCTAGGCTCTTCTTCACCTCGCATTCGTCCCAGAGCGCGTGGAACGAAAGAACTCCTCCACCTTGGCTCAATGAGGACACTACAACAACGTCATCTCCCACCGTATAATGCCCAACTTCATGGTCAAAACGGGTGATCCGACAGGGACTGGCCGAGGTGGTTCAAGTATCTATGGCGACAAGTTTACCGATGAGACCCCCGTCCTTGAAGCATACTGGTGCAGGTGTGCTCAGCGTGGCCAACAGCGGGAAGGATAAGAATGGCAGTCAATATTTTATCGCGCTGGCGAAGACTCTCTCCCACCTGCGCCCCTCCATCATGTTGCCACGACCCTTGATCCTAGATTTCCTTCGCCGGCATATGAGCCTGTGAAGTCTGTAGGCGTTTTGTTCAAGGCCGAAGACGTAGCCACGAACCCGTGGTTGGTGGTCGGGCTGGGTCTGGCGGCCAGTATTGGCACCATGTGCGGCACAATGTACACTCACTCTGACAAGTAAGTTCTCTTCTGTCGTTGATCTGTCAAATTAGTGCATATGTTACGCTGACAAGATCTCCCATCTATGAAACTTACGAGGTGCTGGATGTTATTGAACCTTCCAGCGCCCGGAAACGAATGTCGGTCGGTCGTCGTACGCTCCCACGATCGACGCAGCTGCGTGGTTGACTAAGGGAACGGAGCAGCGCAAGACGTTCCCCTCGACCTTTGCGATCGATCGACCTATCGGCCTGCGAAACTCGACGGACGAATCTCGAACCGAGCGCCACGAGCACGATTCGATCGCCTGCGGATGCAAGCTTCAGGTACATAGAAATCCGCAAGGATAGAAGAGATTCCACGCCTACGAGGTGCCGTGGCAGGGGAGCGAGCAGCACTGTTGACTCCCGCATGAACAGCAGCATTCGGAAACTCTTGCGCTCAATAGATTTGGCATCTCCGAATGTGCAAGCTGTACGGAGACGAGCCAGTCAGCAGAAAAGTGTCGAGGCCCAAGCGGCTTTGAGAAGGGGCAGCACCAGTCTTCGACCAAGGGAGATGGGGACCTCTTTGAACCCATACAAGAGAAGGGTCAAATGAGAATACTGTTGCCCTAACCCTATTGGGAAGGTTAGCCGAAGAATTTCCACCGCGGCACACAATAAAACTGTAAAACGCGCTAGATAGATTTCCTTACCTAATCAATCAATTCATTCCACTTACAGGTTATGAGCGCCTAACACGCTTTATGCGCGTTGTTTTCTTTATCATCGACTTAATTCCTAGGTCGTCCTTTACTGGAATGGTCCAGTAATAACCTAGTCTACAACGAACCATCGGTTTTACGGTGGATTTAGCCACAGACGTAAGGGCGTGCTGTGGAGGCTACGAGACAGCGCCAAACCAACCAAAACGAGTTTAAAAGGTGTTCTGAAGGAATAACCTATCCTATCCTTTCATCGAACGAACGATTATCGATTCAGGACCCGTCGACGGCCTAAGTTCCACTCTCCTATCACGCTAATAGGGATAATCGGCCGCGAGCCAATACCTATTCGATCCACTAGAACTACGCTTCGGTTAGCGTATTCTATACAATGGGGGGGTTTAATAACGGCGGAAAGAATCGCCTAATCTTACAGGGTAAATCTAACTACGCAGTGTAGTTACCGGCATATGAAATGGAACTACGGACGTAGGAATGTCATAATGTAATAATACGCTTAGTGCTTATACATCTAGACGAGATGGATAGTAACTTAAAGAGAAAGCTTATGGACGACTTCCTGGTACGTAAGTAAACGCGACCTGAGAAGGGCTTTACGAAAGAAGAACTTAAGGTAGCCTATTAGGATTAGGTCATCCCGGAAATTAAGAAGTTTAACGCATGGGAGGTAGTAAATTCTAAGGTATAAGGGATCATCTATAATCTCTGCGGTAATTACATTAAGCCACTTATTATCTAGGAGAGGATAGTAAAGGGTGTCCTAGCGAAGCTTAAGAAGGCTTATAAGTAATAGGGTCTTACGGTAGTCTTTCATTAGATAGTTCTGCTTAATAGTTACTCTCTTAAACGGTTTATAACACTCGAAGAGTATGTTAATAAGTTGCGAACTAACCGCGTAAGTTTCGAGGCGCTTAAACTCGACTTTACTAATGACGTCTGGGTATCTATCTTCCTAAATGAATTAGGAGAGGATTATGAGACGGTAGTCTCTCGGATACTTAACTTATTAAGAGGAAAGGTAACCTTTGACGACGCCGTTAAGAAGATCTTTTAGTATAATATGCGGAGGGCATTATAAGTAACTAGATCTGAACATTCTAATTAAGCTAATGTATTTAAGACATAGTCGAAGGGTTAATTTAATAGCTCCGGTAATAATAAAGGTAAGAAGAATAACGCTAATAATAACTAATCTAAAGGGAAAGATGGAAAATGAGCTTACCGGACACACTAGACTAATGATCATACATGGAAGCATTGTTTTTCTAATCTAGATCGTGTCGATCGGGAAGAACAGTTATAGAGTCGTAAGAAGGATAAAGGAAAGGAAAAGGCGAATGTAAATGCTTCGATAATCGACTAATTAATCCCGGAATTCATTGAGAGGATTAGGAATGAAGCCGGTAGACGAGACTCTCCTAGAGATAGGGGGGTAGAGGCTAATCAGGCCTATATCTACGCCGTTACTACCTCGGAAGTCGCTATCTATAGTACTAAGGAAGAGGGCTTTCTCTTAGATAGTGACGCCTTCTACTACATAACCTATTTAAAAGCGAATTACATTAACTACCGAAAAGAGGAGATGATAGCACGATTAGTAGATTACAGCGAGATCGTGTCCGAAGGCTATAGCGATGTTATTATCGATTGCGAACGAGACGGAGTTACGATACTAGTTCGATTCGATAACGTCTGGTATTTTCTAGACCTCGGCGTAAATCTATTGAGTATTCGGGCCCTTAAGGAATAAGGATTCGTTACTATTCTCGAAGAGATTCCTGACCTAATTAATACTAGCCTTTATAAAGGTAAACGACGGGTTACGAGCATTTAGAGAGATGGAAGGAGATACCTTCTCGATATGAAGAATGGCGTCTCGCCTCTAGTCTAGGTTCATCGGGACGATTCGATTAATGCTTTATCTATAAAAGGCGGCGAGACGGCGAGACTATAGTACTGACGAATGGGCTACCTATCTCTTAAATACCTTAATCGACTTAAGAAGGTTATAATAGGCATCGATTTTACTAATTCATTTAGTAAACTCTACGAGGATTACATTCTAGCGAATTAATCTCGTATACTAAGAAGAGGAGTAACGAGCGGATCGGTAACGAGGCTAAATAAGCTGATTTACACCGATCTAGTAGGACTAATCATACCGGCGTCGATTACTAGCAGTAGATATATCATGACTATTACTGACGACTACTCTAGACGAGTAGTTCTCTATTTTCTTAAGATAAAGGCCGAGGCGGCGACCTAGATAAAGTATTATATCGCGAACGCTATGAATACTAATCTACCGGTTATTACTATTCGTGTTGATAACGGGGGTGAATACGAAGGCTCTAACTTACGTAACTACCTTAAATAGGCCGGAATCTATTAGGAACCTACCGTACTATATAGTCCGGAGTTAAACGGCGTTGCGGAACGTCTTAATCGAACGCTAATGAGTAAAATAAGATCGATGCGGAAGGACTTAGGATTGCCTAAGTATCTATAGGAGAACCTATTGTAAACGGCGGCTTATTTACATAATCGCAGTCTAAATAGATCGATTAGATTTATGACACCATTTGAACGTTTTAATGGTAAATAACTGGATCTTAGTCATTTACGAATAGTTAGTAGTCGTACCTTCGTTTATATACTAAAAGAGAAGCGATAGGGTAAGTTAGCAGACCGTTCTAAGCCTTATATTATAGTTAGTTACGGAGCGGCCTCTTTAATTTACTGGGTATTCGATCCTGAGGAACGTAGAGTGTTTCGGTCTAGAGATGTTATCTTTAATGAGGATCAGAGCCGTTACTTTAAACTAGTGGAGGTTATAGAAGAGTTCGATACGGATGAGGATATCTAGGACGCATCGTTAGTTAATTACTTAGGGTTTATAAGAGAAGAACTACTAGATTTACTATAATTACCTATGGAATAGGAAATGGTAGAACCTCAGGACGAGGAAATCGTACAATAGTAGACCATTTAAGACTCGGAATTACTATAGGAGTAAATGGCGGTCCCGCGCCGTAGTAGTAGGATCGCGAAACCGTCTCGTAAGCTGAGAGAGGCGGCGGCATCGGTAGTTACGTTATACCTCGGATAGGTAGCGATAACTGGCTATAAGGTAGTATCTTATTCGTAAGCCATAAAAGGTCTAGATCGCGATCGCTGGAAATATACGATTTAATAGTAATATTATGATGGGTTGAACCCAGAAGGAGGCTCGGTTCTGACGAACCAGCGCCAAGACTAACGACAGGACTAACGCCACCTCCTGATTGGCTAAATTTGCCTGTACATTGTACAGGTAAAATGCCGCTCCTGATTGGACGAGGCACGTACCGTGCAAGGGATACCGAATCC
>NW_019174100.1:0-46961 GCF_001642475.1 Fonsecaea monophora
CGGTGTCCGTCCGTTGGTATCACACACACACCTCGGATCTCATGATTTCAATCACACAAACATCTGATCGCGCGCTACCCCTAGCCCTTACATGTCCTCTGTCTGTGTCTCTCTCCCTCCCCCCTCCCCCTCTCCCCTTCTCCTCGCCTGCGTGTGTGTGTGTGTGTGTGTGTGTGTGTGTGTGTGTGTGTGTGTGTGTGTGTGTGTGTGTGTGTGTGTGTGCAAAAAGAAATCAACCTCCCCTAATATACCTAGGTATCGTCCAGTAAATCCGAGAGTTCTGCCCTCATCTCATCACATCATTCTTTCCCTTTCCGCTTCCGCTTCCGCTTTCATTTTCGCTTCACGGACTCTCTCCTCCCGATCCACCCAGGAGGATCGTCACAGCCTCGTCCCATCCCCGTCCATTCACAATGTCCATGACCGTCCTTCCCGACTCGTCTCTCGCTTCGAGGTCGACACCCCCGCCCCTCTCTACAAGGAGCTTCAGGATCTTGGCGTCGCCGTTCTCGACCGCCTGGAGCACTGCGTTCCAGCCCCGGTACATGAGATTGACGTCGGCGCCTCGCGCGAGCAGCATCTCCAGAATCTCAGTGTCGCCGTTGCGGAAGCGCCGGATGGCCTTGATGATGGGGAGGTGCTCGCCGGGGGCGTTGACGTCGGCGCCCGCCTCGTCGAGCAGGAAGCGGACAATCTCCTTGCGGTCCTCTCGGATGGCCGTGGTCAGAGGCGAGAAGACGCCGCCGTTCTTGTCCTCGACGTTGACCCCGGCTTTCAGCAGCAACTTGATGCTTTCGAGCTGGTTGGCGACCACGGCCATCTCCAGCACCCCTTTGACTGCCCGGGGGTTGGACACCGAGGGCAGAAGCTTGCGCAGGATTTCGGGTCTCTTCACCGCCATGCAGATGGGCCAGTCCTGACCTCGGATCCCCGGGTCGGCGCCGTTGGCGAGGAGAATGTCGACAAAGTCCAGTCTCTCGTCGCGGATTGCCGTGGTCAGAGGCGTATACCCTTCAGCGCTCCGGTCGTTGGGGCTGACGTGCTGGTCGAGCAAGTACATGAGCGCGTCCTTGTTGTTGTGGGCCACGGCTTTCTCGATGATGCCTTTGGGCTTGTGCAGGTTCGCGCCCGCCGCGACAAGCTGAGGAAGCAGATGCGTGCGGTCGTGAGTCACGCACTTGAACGTCGGGTATTCCGATGCCGTCAGGTTGGGATCGGCTCCGTTGGCCAGGAGCAGTGACACCAGCTCGCCTCGATTGTCACGAATGGCAGAACAGAGCGGCGTGTACACCCCATCCTTTTTGGCGTTGGGGTCGACCCCGGCTTTGAGCAACGTCGTGACCGACTCCAGGTTGTTGATGCTGGTGGCCAGTTCGAGAAGTCCGGGACACTTTTTGTAGTCAGCTCCTCTAGAGAGCAGCAGCTGGAGGGCCTTTGGCTGGGAGATCGCAGGCCACAACAGGTGCTTGGGCCCAGGCAAGTTGGGATCGGCCGAGTGATCGAGGAGGAAGATCATAATGTCGATCCGGCGCGCCTGAATCGCGGTGAAAAGGGGCGTCTCTCCCTCGCCATTCTTCCCGTTCACATCACTGCCGTAGTCGACGAGAAGCTCGGCCAACTTCTTCGGGTTGGTTTTGTTGATGGCCTTGATGAGAAGCGTATTTCCATCGGCGGTGTTGAGGTTGGTGTCTCCACCGTAGGTGAGATACAGTTGTACAAAGTCCAGCTTGTTCTCCATGACGGCCATAGCGAGGGGGCACTCTCCCTCTGGGCCGGCGGGAAGATTGGGGTCAGCTCCATATTTCAGAAGCATTTTGGCGGCTTCAAAAAACGACAGCTCGGTAGCGGACAAAAGAGGACTGAATTTGAGCCTGTCCAGGCCATTGGGATCGGCTCCGAAGAGGAGTAAGAGCCGGATTGTCTCGACATCCTGGTGAAGAACAGCCTCTCGGAGAAGGTTGACCCCGTCCTCGCCGTCAGGAGGGACACCGCAGTCCAGCAACTGCTCAATCATCTTGTGCTTCTTCTGTTGAACGGCATTCAGCAACGACGATTTGAGAGCGGCAGAATTGGCACCCGACGTTTGCTTGGGTGTCCATCTCGGGACAGTCGCAGGGTCGGCTTTCACGCGCGCAATAGGCGACGAGTGCTTGTCCAGACCGATCTCGTGGATCATATCCTCGATCTGGGCGAATGAATCTGCCGTTTTGATCGAGACATGATCCTCGCCGACGACCTCGGTTCGAGAACTCTCGCTGCTCATCATTTGCATCTCTCTTTCTCTGTTGGCGGAATTGACCGTGAGCTTGCTGGACCTGGTGCTCGGCGCTGGGCGGCTGAAGCTCTGCCTCTGAGGGATGGCAGTCAGGGTATCCGGATCCTCGCCGATACGTGAGAGAAAGTTGGAGTCTGATGTGCGCTCGGTCAACGGAATAGACGGGAGTGGTGGCAGAAGATCCGGTGCTTCTGAAAGAGGAGGAGGCGCAAGAGCAGGAGGCCTGACAGAAGTCGACGGGGTGTGCCTGATGCTGGGCCCCATGCGCTCGAGGACGGCAGCCAGACCCGTGTACCCAATGCCAACAGAGGCATCGGCCTTTGCGTCGCCGAGATACCATCTGAAGACCATGGCGCTCATGCCCAGGGCATCGCGGCTCTTCGCCAGCGAGTCCCGCATCTTGTGGATGTCAGTGTCGGCAAACATCATGTGCCAACCTTTCCTGAGCTTGCCCAAGCCGCCCTTCTTCTCATACTCGAGGAACTTGATCAGCATCTGGTTCAAGACGATGAAGTCGTCATTAGCCTGGCGAAACTTTTTGTCGAGTTCCTGTTGCATGTCACTGGGGAATGAGCCGTGCGAGCGCGAAGCTTCGGTCAGACCTGCTTCGATGGAACACAGGACGCGACAGATGTCGAGGAAGTTTGTGGCCAGCTCGCGGAAACCATGGGGTGGCTCCTTGACACTGCTGAGATACTCCAGCATGCGCACCGACACGCTGTTCCCCAACGTCGTCGCCCGGTTACAGAGGTCCAGAAGAGACTCCTTCCCCTTTTTGGGCGCCATGGCGAGAGGGTGGGAGTGTCACGCGCACAGCGAGTCCTTTTGATCTCAGACGGGGAGAGACGGGGCAGGGGGAGAAACAGGTAGGTACCTGTCTGTTATAAACAAAACATTCAATGGATGGAGAAAGAAATCAAGATGTCTTTCATGTCAACAGGTATTCTGGAGGGGGTAAGGGAAGAAAGGCGGATACAGGATGAAGTTCGCACACGCACGTCTTTATTTCCCATCATTTCCCATTTTCCCCCCCCCCTCCTCTCTCCTCGTATTCGAAAGCTGAAGAGGGACCAGAAGATTCGACACACGGGAAAGAGAAACGCAGTCTCTCCTCGAAATCCACTTTCTCAGACGAACTACTGTTGACGGTTCGCGGCATCGAGGGCGGCCCTTTGCCCCCTACCTACCTAGGTAGACCCTAGGTCCCGGGCCCTGGTTCCTGGTACCACCATAATGATAATAATAATGGCATGCAGCAGGCAAGCCAATCCCATTGTTGGAAACGGTCAAAACGTACCTACCTAGGTACCTACTTCTTGGTTGCTTGGTGCCTTGGGGCCTGGTGGTACGTAGCACCAAAGCAAAAGGCAATGGCACGAGCACAAAGCACGAAGCCACCAACAACCAAAAAAAGGTTCTCTGTCCCACTAATACTAGGGCCACCGAGGGCTTTCTAAACAAGACCGACTGGTAGATCCTTGAACTTTAGTTGGTCACACCTGCCCCGAGACGATATCTGAGGCAACTACTTGGTACTTGGACGAGTTACCCAGGGACCAAACTAACTCTGAGTAGCTACCCAGCCAGCCCACAAAATCCTCCCTCCTCCAGTCAGGGTCACATCTATTCCCTTTTTGGGCGAGTGGGGAATGAGCGGAGGGACAATGGACGAGGGGTGAGGGACGAGAGACGAACCAGCCAGGCCAGGAACCAGGGTGCCGGGGTTCAGAGATGCGACGGAGTAGGGATGAGGTCTAGGGACGAGTAGGTAGTTCAATCGTGATGAAGAATGGATGATCTACCTACCCATGTAATTCGTTAGCCTCAGCATCTCTTTCATCTCAGTACCTAGGGCAGACATACGAGTACGCAGGACCATGTACGTACATGTATGTGCACAGTGACACTGTACGTACTGCATCTGTCATATGCCACATGCCACATGTCAGTGCCATGTGCCAGCGGAACACCACACAGACTTTATTCCGAGCACTATCTTTCTCCCAAGAAACTCCAGGACATCAAAAAACGTGGTTGACAGTTTTTTGACAATTGACAGTTGGGGCGCATTTTTCTGGTTGTGTGGGTCCTTTGGGTCCTGACGAACTCCTGGGGGACTCGGGAAGGGAGAGAGGATCCCTGTTGATTATTGAAGATCCTGCATGGCCGCATGCAAGCCACACGGACATGAGCATAAATTAGATTTTTTTTTTTTCCCAGTGATACTAGGTTCCAAGGTACCTCGTGCGAATGAGTACAATGATCAAAGCACACACGGATGGGTAGGGCAGGTGGATTCGTGCTCGCCATTATTGCCGTTGCCAATCCGTATTTTACGTACAAATTCGCTCGGAAGCCAGAAGCGCCAAAAAAGCCATCGGCGCTGAAAACTACTGCTAAGAAAGGTACGAGGTTCTCTACTTCTCGTGAAGCCGCTCGATTTCGATTACGATCCCGATTGCGATTGCGACTCCAGGTTTCAAGGGGGGACCGACGCACAGCTCAAGCGAGACAAAGGCGCCACGCTCGCTCCCAGCTCCTAGGTACTAAGCTCGAGAACGACTCGAGGTTAGTGTCTGGTGCCTGGTGTGCTTGTCCAGCTGTGCATAAACCTTTTAATTTGAGAGGGGTCTTACTTATTAGTTGTTATTGAGACGTGCAGCTGGATACGATAACAATGGCTTGGTTGTGTTGATAATAAAAAGTAATAATGACTGATATGCCTCCTTTGAGTGAGTTTTTCCAATCCCTTCTCTTTGATCAGGCAAGTTTCCGCGACATGGATCTGTGTGTGTGTACGTACATAGATACGAGGTGCACGGGACACAGGAGTCAAGACTCGGGTCGGGTACACGTACCTATGTACAAGTGCTCGTAGTCATGAATCCATACCTATGGAGTAGTAGTGCTCCGTGTGTTCCGCGTGGTTTGTTCATCATCACTACTACTAGGTAACGCGGCATGCGCGGTTCCAAGCGGCACCAGCATAAAATATGGTCAAGTACGAATAAAAGGTGCTTGGTAGCCTCACAGGATGTGCTGGATGATAGAACATTCCTCCCACCCAATTCGGCTCAGAAGACGTATCCACCTCTTCCTCACATTGAATGCCACAGACAAAAGACGAGCTCGTGTCCAAGCACCAGTCCTGTGTCTCTGCACGAGACCTCAAAAATACTCATATGGAACCATTCTATGCTGGGTTATCCTGGCGTGCCTGGCGCGTCTGGAGAGGAACAGAGTCTGGAACAGACGGCGATCCACCGTTGTCAAGCTGTTGAGACGGCCAAGCTGTGCCTGAACTAACAAAAGTCAAATCCAATCAGCTATTCTCGATATAGCATGGGACGAATGGACGTGAAGAGAGAAAAACTCAAAAACACCTCCTAAACTCAGGCCCCACCAACTGATCCGGGGGAAAGAAATGGAAAGGAATATTCCCATGTCTTGAGGTCCTGGGGGGTCTTGGTCTCGTTTGGCCAGGGAATCGCCAATTGCCCAATTGCCAGGATTTGTTCAAATCTTGCAACAAGATCAGTGGCGTTTTTCTTTTGGCCCGATCCTTGCGAAGTCGTCGTGACCTTGGCCGTGCGAACTTACTCCAGAGTCCAGACACCGAGGCGAGGCGGACGGATTGGGTTGGGGGGTTGATGATAAGGCATTGAAAGCTGGCCATCGTGGCCATCCTTGCCAGACTTGTATAGAAGCATCTTGTCTTTACCTCCCAGAGCTAAAGGCCCAAGGCTCAGGGGTCTACCTACATACTTGTACTCCTAAATGGTGTCACTTTGAGGACTCGCTCACTCGTTACTCGCAGAGGGACGTGCCTCGTACTTGCCTAGAAAATTGATTCTCCTCCCTTCCTTTGCCTTTCCCACTCCCAGAAAGCATGGCAAAATGATTACGAGTACAAAAACCTTGATCTCGATGCCTTTTCTAGCCCAACGGGTGGATTCTGACTCGTATCTCGATTTTGGTATTTGAACTAGACGGAACAACCATCTCGTCCCTGACTCCACTGCTCCTTCGGTCCTCCCTAGGTCCAGGTACTGGTGCTGGCACTTGCACTGGCACTTGGACTCGTCCGTCCCGGCGGTGCCGTAGCAATAATAGCATGGCATGGCACCTCTCAAGTAGGTACCTAAAACCTCATGACCTCGGCGACGCACGCTACGTACAAGTTCAGACGCTACTGTATGCAGCGTAGCTCCCCCCTTCCTCCCGCTTCGACAGTCCGTTCGCCTGTTGGACTTTTTTGGGGTTGGGATGATTTGGGCAAAGGGGGCGCGGTTTTTCCACTTCGCCCCTTGTTTTGAAGACAAAAGCGTGCTTGACCAAGTGTCAAAGTGCTTTGTTTTGTATACGAGAAGAGGGTCGCTAGACTGGCACGGGCACGGCTAGTAGGTCTTTCCCACTCATTCCTCCTCAGGTCCTCGAAGACGCCCAGCTGAAACAGTTTTACCTACTTGAAAATGATGACCATGTTCATAAGTTGCATAGGTAGTGAAGGAATTGCATCCCTTCCCTTTGCCCTTTTTGCTAAGTAGGTGAGTGGCAAACAATGGGAAAAAGGGGGAATCATGGGAATCACATCTCCGCCCGGGGCCTGTCTGTGATCGACAATCGACAAAGGCGTGTGCCACACACGAAACCACGCACCCAAGGCACAAACCTTGGTCACCTCGGCGAGTCGGTACAATAATAGGTTCCCCTCTTCATCCACATATACTTTACAGGGATATCCTTATACTTCATGCTGTGTATGAGTTCTATATGTTGTAGGTGCTCGATACTCCGTACGTAGGTATGCACTCACAGGTACGAGATATTCGTACAAATTCATGCTCTGACTACAAACACCCCTACATAGGTACATCTCTAGGAGACCTAGCCCCTTCTACTTGTACTGTACGTACTCTAAGCGCGGGTCACCAGTGGGGAGGGGACTTCGTATTCCGCAGGCTGCTTACCCTCTGTGCGGCCCGGATGGTGCATGAAGAAAGCAAGAGCATGGCGCCTCATGGCACTTGCATGGTGGCAACGTTGGTTGGGGCTCTGAATCTTATTAGTAGGTACCTAGGGAGCCAGCTGCAGCACCTAGTCTGCTAGTAGTAGTTGGCCGTGGTAGTTAGGCGGATGGAGGTGGTTCTGGTGGCTTGGTTAGTACAAGTACAAGTACCTGCCTCGTACTTGGACATCCTGGCATACTGGGGCGATAGGCAGGTACTCGGAGGGGTCTCCAACTCCAACTCCAACTCCACCTCTCAGCTCAACAGCCACGACTAGGATTTCCTATGCCGAGTAGGCACCACAGCCCCTATGTAAGTACTCCGTAAGTAGGCATGGTCCTCTCTGCAAGCGACCCCAACCCCAGACTTTGTTAATTTCTCTACTCGGAGCCGTACGAGGGGGTACTCGCCCCGATTCCCGAGCACCTACAAGTACAAGTACCGACTACTAGGTACTCTTAGGGAAGGGGCTTGGTTGGAGGAGGGCTGGCGCTGCGGGTGGTTGGCCACCGCCCAGATCGGCGATTTGAGGCTCTTGCCATTAAGATTCGATCCATGATTTCCCCATCTCGCTTGCCTCTCACATTCTGTACCCAAGGCAAGGTAGGGGTTCACAAGCTCTGCTCTGGGGTGTTGAGTTCGTGTGGAAAGCAAATCTCCAAAGTCATGATGTAAACGATCGAGAGACATGACGTTCAAATATGAATTGCTGCGAATGCCTAGGTAGGGTTGATGACGCTGGTGACGCAGGATTAATGATTGGGTTTATGGCCCAAAAAATGGTAAGGAGAAAAAGGTGAGAGAAGGTGAGGCGAGGTGATGTCAACACGGAGAGACAGAGAGACAGAAACAGAGGAAGAGACAGACAGAAAACTTAAGAGACAAAGAGAAAGAAACAAGTCTCAAGATCGCTTATGTATTGGTTGTGTTCAAGGGGAGACAGACCATCGACCATCAGATCATTGTGAAACCTGTTGACATTGACATCGACAACAACCACCACCACCACCACCACCACCACCATCGCTATGGCAGCTCGAAGCCGCGCCTCCAGACCCTCAAGCCTCTCTTCAACCCTGTCCCCTCACAATCACTCCAGACTTCTCGCACTGCATCAAGACACGCCCAAAGAACCTATGCGTCCACATCCACCCGTCCCAACGTCCCCGGGACATATAACAGCAGGGTACCACTGTAAGATCCGCACCTTCTACACACATACACATATACAGACACAGGGTTCTTATACAGATGTCCTATACGTGAGATTAACGCAAACACAGAATCGCAATCGGCTGCGTCCTGGCCTTTGTGCCCTTCTACTACCTCTTCCACAGCACCAAGCCGGCCGCGTCGGGAAACGCCGCCATCACCGAGGCGCGGAGGCAGGGTGATCCGTCGACAGAGTATCGCGACCCGAGGGATAGTCCGGTCAAGACGCTGGAGCAGCAGAAGAAGGTGAAGGCTCAGGGAGGGGGGCAGGGTAAGTGAGGCGATAATGGCGATATTGTATGGGCGATACTGTACGCGGTACAGGGTGAGAGGGCCTGCATGACACACAAACAGGGCAGGTAGAGAAAAGGTTTCGAAGAACAAAGGGTGAGTTTGGATTGTGAACTCGGTATCTATTGGTACAATGCATGCTCCTTGTAACAGGACGTCGGAGTTGCTAAATTAGACATGGTCCTCGCGGTTGTGTATATGGCATGGAACTTTATTGTCGAACAAATCATCTTCCCTTCTCCTTGGGACCGATAACGATAGCCGTTTCCACTTCTCCTGCATGAATCAACTCGTCAGCTGGAAGTCGATAGATCGTGGCTCCCATCGGGGGATGCGCGGCCGGAAAATAGAGTAGGGGAACAAAATCCTCGACTCTGATGTGAAGGCTTCATGGAATCATGGAGGTCGATCCCAGCGGACCGCGACGGTGACGGACGACCTTGTTGGGGATGTGTGTGTGTGACCTCCGCAGAAAACCTCTCCATCGAGTTCTGTGGGACACGATAAAGGGGTTCTTGGTAGGTACATCCAAGAAATCCTCGAGAAAGAGACTCTTGGTCTCCCTGCAAAGCGGTCGTATGTTGTCGAGCGACATGGCTTGACTTCAAGACCGGGGCTAGCCTTCGCTACATAGCCTGGCCGCGATCGTCAATCACCAGCTCGAGCATCCTGAGGCCAGTGCGGAATCTGCGCTTCGATGCGAGATCTCCGAGACGCTCCATGCAGAGCAATATGCGACCAGCGGCGAAAGACTCGTCGAGACAGACAAGGTGGTCTGTCGCGCTAAAGTTACGGGGAGACGATGCGATGTGAGTGCAACGTTCCCACCGCCTCTCCATAGAAAGATAGGAGCCTGAAAGCGTCGTGTCGTGATTGCTGGGAAGTTTCTCCAACCGGCACCATGGGCGTATCTGTCTGGACCTCATGTTCGACCGCACCGTAGTCAGTAAGACGCTGTGAAATTCAGACCCGATCGCTGGCTCGACCGGACCACCAGCGCCGGGATATCGGTCGGAAGTGAACGCATGTCGGTGCTGCATTCCTTCGATATCGTGGCCATTTCTGACAATGCTCCGCCTGGTCTTGCCAGCCAGCGTCTGTCGTGGATAAGATCAACTGCTACTCGAACCGGATCTGGCCATCATGTCTTGGAACATCGCCGACCGTCACCCTCCGCGATTGTCGGCAGATGTGAGAGCAGTGCGGGCACAAACTTGCACCCATCAGGTTCGACGACGTCGCAATCCAAAAACCCATCCAGGATCGAGCGAACATGTTCCCACGACGACAAGTTCATCCGCGCAGCCAGGAGGGAGAACTGGTCGCTGAACCAGGTCTCATTGTCGCCACACCTCCTCAAGCCCAGGTAGTCATGTTCAGCCTGCGCACCGACGTACAGCGCCCACAGTCGCGCGTTGGCGTATTTCATCGACCCCGTAAAGTCCATGACCGCCTGCTCCTTTTCGAGGAGCTGCCGCGTCAGTCTCCGCAGGGGCGTCTTGGTCTGGTACATTTCCTTTCCGAGGAGGGTCTCGTCCCCGGCAATCAGCCGCGCCCAGTAGACTGCGGTCAGGGCGAGATAGGCATTCTTCTTGTGACGGTGGGATTGTGCGTCCTTGCCTCCATTCGACTCGAGAAGGTCCAGCGCGTACTTCAACAGCCGCGTGTGCTTGACCAAGTGGTTCGAACACCACCACGTAAACACCGCGGGAGACAGTCCGTCGCCTCTCTCAGAACCGTGTCTCCAGACCGCAAGGCTTTCGCGCTCCTGGACGAACATGTCCATGAGAAAGTCGTCTTCAACCGAGGGATCAAGAACCGTAGAGAACGACAGCGGCATGGCCGCCAATTCCTTTCTGCCTTCCGCCCACGGGATCTTGAACACCTCCGGAATCCAGTCGTCGTAGTCGAGAACAGGCTTGCGTAGGAACATGCAGCACGCGCAGGCTTCATTGTACATGAAGGATCGCAGGGACGTGATGTCGACGTGCCCGTGTTCGCTCTCGTACTTCAACGCCCGAGACAGCATTGTGGCATGGAGCCACGCCCCGTCCGCGTTTCCGGCTTGCGCCTCGGCCATGTACAGCGTTATGACATGCCAGTAGTTCGACTGCGAGACGAGTCCCGAACCCCGCTGTATCTTCCGAAGGAGCATGGAGGTGCTCTGGGAACGGAAACGGAGACTCTGGACGGCAAGCTCGGGATTGTCGGTGACGTTGGATGCGACCTGTGCCCATCGCGCGAGAAATCCCAGCGCGCCACCCTTCTCATTCAGTGACCGGACGACATCTCTCCAGTCGTCCATGGCGGCGTCGAGCGTTCTCCATCCGTCGGGACCGGTGTGATATTGGGTTGGTATGACAATGTCCCGATAGAATCTCAAGATGTCATTGACTCGTGGGGATATTGGCACGGGATAAGCGTTAAATGGATCGGAATTCCCTGAAAACAGCTTGACATCACACGCGACAAACCTTGGACTCGTGTCCGAGCTTATCAGAGGGTCCGAACCGTATGAAAGGCACGACGAGGCTGGAGAAGTGCCCTGTAGAGCAACATCATCAGTATGTCAACCAGTACTTGGCCACGGAACATATCCTCACCGACCACTCTGAGCGGTCTTCCTCGCTCTCAGAGGATTGTTCCCGAGAACCTGGTGTTGTCGGCAGTTTCACGCTCTTTCTAAGCTTTAGGGCGGAATCGCGTCTCTGCCATGGTCGGTATCGTTGTTGGATGTGGCTGAAGACGCGCTGACGGTGGGGCTGCGCTTTCATGTTCCGCGCATCATGGTTGACCCATAGCAGATCGCTTGGGAAGCCAGACTTGGGTGTTGATGCCTCGGCCATGGTGGGGATCTCATTGTATAGACTCGCACTCATTCGAAAAGAAAGCTTCACCTCAGATAGTGTGAACTGTGGAGTTGGGACGAGGATGGCGGGGCCCTGTACCGAGTTATTTGCTGTTTCTTCTTCTAGCTGAAAAACTGGCGAGAGATGGATGTTTGTCCCAAGATTTTATTTGGTCGAGATGTTTTAGGGGGAGCTTTCTCGATGCGTACATCGCCTGACTCGCCTGCTGACTCCTCAAGGATTGGCCTTATCGCCGCATTGTTCGCTTGGGAGCAGGGGCCGAAAGTTTGAGTAGCATTTGCCCATGCGCCTGTAAACCCCTGGGACATGGCTGAATGTGGTTGGGGATTACGCGATTTGACCACCTTTTGCGTTGGATTTCCATGGCTCTTCGAGACGCTGCATCTGGCCCTTTTGGAGCGTGGCCGGGCTCGGCACTTCGTATATGCTGAGTAACTGATGATAACTACCAGGCATTGGATTGTCGCAATTGGGGCGGCACAGCTTTCTGGAACAACCCTGGAACACATTTCCAGACAGGAGCCGATTCCTCGATGCCATATTGTTGCTCTTAAACAAGGCATGGCATTGGGGGAACCAGTCATCTCTCGCTTCCCTGGTCGTTTTCGTTGGACAGCAGAGTCTTGCTCGAATGCTGAGTAGATGGCTGATTGTTCGAGACAAGTGTGATGGGGTTTCTCTTCACAACTGTCACAACTTCACTTGAGACTTGATGCTCTTTCTCTGGCCTTGCGCACAGCATACAGGCTCTGTATATACACAGCTAAAGGATCCTGCGTCGAGGCTGAAGTGTGGAGAAGTGAGAGTGGTGTTACCCATCAGGCTATAGGCATGAGTTCAGATAGTGCTCAAAGTTGAAAATGCAGAACGTTCAACACATCACCGCACGGAAATTGACTCTCGGAAGAAATAGAGGGGGAGCTTCAACGGATGGTACAGAAGGAATGTCGGGTAGCCGAGCAAGCAACAGTCCTCGGCCCCAACACCACATACCACCATGCCTAGTGGAAGATGACGGGCAGTAGTGAGGCTGGCGTGACATGCAATGCAATAGTATGTGATGATACGTATATAAATCACCCTTGCAGATATATCCCTTGTCGATCCTCGGTCCGTGCTTCTCTGTCTCGACAGTGATATCTGCTTACACTCCCAGTGTGCAGATCTCTGAAGAATACATAACATGGTTCTTTGGCGCCGTTATCTCCTGGCTGCTCATACGGCGGACTTCCGCCGCGTGAAGACTCGTTTCAGTCTGCTGCTTTTCCCTTCTGGTGGCGTCTCCGTCGCTTCAGCACTGGCCGCAGCGGAATTCTCTCTGGACAGGTTTGTGTTACTCCCATTGTGCTCGTCGAGGGTTGGAAGTTGAGGGGCCACCGTCGCTCTCCTCTGATCTCGCACACTCTTCTTCGCACCCCTGGTAGTCCCCTGTTTGTGGAGGATATCATCCACAGTTTTGGTGCCGTAGAAACCTTGTAGTTGTTCGTCGTTCTCATAGTACAGTTTTGATTGGGCCCATTCTTTGAGGGCATCAAGGTAAGCTTGCTCGGAGGGGAACCCTCGGTATCTCTGGTCAGTGACAAGTGTGTCAATGGATTGCGCCGAGAAAATGCTCGCAGGTCGCGACGACTGTGTCTGTGACTGAGGGTCCCGGTCGAAGGTCGACTTTGGCTCCTTGATGGACATGATGGAGAAGCGCCCCAAGATCACGCAAGGAGCAGTATTGCTGATGAGATGCGAGAGTAATCCTACTTTCGAAGAGGTATCTGGGCGAGTTGGACGTCAAGAAAGGGCCGAGAACTTGTGAGTGTTGTAGTCACACCACAAGTAGCGTTCTCTTGCAGGTCCCTCGAACTAAGTATATTTAGACTTTGCCACTTCTTCTTGACCTGTCTCTTGTCTTTGCTGTCGTGGGAGAGAGCGAGACTATTATCCGTGATCTCCTACCCCTCGACCCCGCCTAACAGAAGCAGCAAAGCGGTGATCCCAGAATTAGAGGGGCGTCATCGGTTCGTGTACATAGGATGACCGGCCATTTCCCAGGGGCGGGCGGCCGGCTGCAAGGTGATGGTCGAGGATGAAGCCAGATAAGAAATATTGCATGCCCAGATATGCCAATGCTTGTGAGCAGGACACCCACGTGTAGCATCTAGGGCCCAGCACATGACACGCAGACTTTACCAACTGTAGGATGGATCCGGAGCCGCGGTCGTCCGGCATAAAAAGGAACGAGTCTCCAACAGTGGAATTCGACATGTGTGGTACACCATATCACAATGTACAAGGTACCAGGTACTGTATCTACGCTTGCATGTACGTGAAATATGCAGTGGCCGTATGTGGGAAAGGTTGCAGTGACCAGAGGGTTCGAATAGCCCGCGGTCTGGAAAACGTGAGGCTTTTGGCATATATATCCATACGAGGTACCCCAGGTCCAGGTCTGTGAGAGACACTGAGAGTCTCACTCTCGCTTAAGCCCGATTTTTCCAATGTTCCTCAATCCCCAGAGGCTCACTACAAGGGTGCTCGACGTCACAGCTAAGCAGAACCAGAAGGCTGCTCTATATCCTTCCATCAGAGCCTTTGGCGCCTGTTTATCTTGATAGTCGGACTGCATGGTGATACTTCCGGCGATAACAGCAGACAGAGCAAGACCGACGCTTTTGCCAATCTGAGCCACAGTGTTGAAGACTCCTCCTGCCAAAGCCTGGGTCTTTTCTGGAAATGCGGCAGTGATGACCAAGTTCGAAACGGTAAAGAGAACGTCTGGTCCTATGGCGTTCAACGCTATAGCGGGGAAAACATATTCCCAATAAGGCGCACGGACCTTCATGATCGCGACGAGAAGGGGTGAAATGGATGAAATGGCCATGGTGATGATGACAGCCCAGTCCGCGCGAACTTTATGCACCGCCAAACCCATGATAATATTTGTGACTACACCAGCAACTGGAGCTGGCAGGAAGCGGAGAGAGGTCTGTGTCGCGCTGAGGTGCTGAACATCCTGGAAGAAGAAGGTAAGTAGGGTTTCGGTGGCGTTGAATGCTCCCCATGCCAAAAAGACGTCGATGCAAACGCTCGTAAAGATCCTATTGCGCCACAGCGAGTTTGGAATGATTGCTGGACGATTGAGCTTTTCCTGTCGGCCAACCCACAGGATGAATGCCGGGATCAGAGCCACTGCCGTTGACAAACATGCGATGTTGGTGGGTGACTTTATGCTTGAAACATTGCCAGTCAGGACACTATCTTCTTTTAGTTCGGCCTTCGAAATCGTCATGTGGATGGGTACTCACGCAAACACGTAAGAGAGGAGACCTAGCGCAGTGCTGAGGATCAAAGCCCCGGGCCAGTCAATGTCTGTCGCCAGCCTTTTGATTGACAACCGTGTTGGCTGTGCCGACTTTGGCAGACCGGTGACAGCCAATGCGAAAATGACAGCATTGATGGCGGCTGCAATATAGAATCCGGCACGCCAACCCGGGCCATCAGCCAAGATACCGCCCATGACAAGGCCGATTGAGAAGCCTACAGGCTGACCAGCACCCATCATTGCAAACGCAAAATTGCGACGACGCCCGTGAGGGAAATACGACGTGATGAGACTCACGGCCGAGGGCAGACAGAAGGCAATTGCAACGCCAGCCAGTGCGCGGAAGAAGAGGAGCTGCAAGCTGTCCTGCGCCAGTCCACATGACAGGGTAAATGCGCATTGAAGTAGGCATCCTAGCAGATACATGAAACGATTGCCTACCACGTCGGCCACAGCTCCTGAAAGTATCAGTGAGCAACCGCAGGTTAGAGCATAGATGGACGCAGGCCTACGACGTATAGTTAGTCTTAGACTTCACAGGGTATTCGGTGGACGGGCGAGTACCATAGAAGAACCGAGTCTGGAAGATGAAGGTCTTTGGCCAGTGTTGGTAGAGTCACGGTTACCAGCCCAGCCAGGAGACTGCTGATGCCCGTAACGCCAGTCACAGACACAAAGATCACCGCAGTAGAGCCTTTCCGTAGAACAGGCTGCCCCGGCGAGGTTTCAGGAATCCTTTCAGACAGAATGCCATCATCATAATCATCATCATTATGGGCTATTGGTGGCTGCGGCGTAAGCAGGGCCGAAGCTGGAGGTGTGAGTTCGATCGTGGTGGTTTTGGACATTGTGGAAGCAGGCTATCCTCGTCAGATTACTGTTTCTGCTACAATCTGCAGTAAAGTAGATTGTGATATAGCATTTTATATGTATCTCCCAGAAGTGCCTGAGATTTTGGCCCATCGAAGGGCGTGTGCTCATTAATGCTGTGATGTCACTCTAGGGCTCTCGACTTGTGGTGCTGGTGCTACCTCTGGGCATTTGATAATCCCGCCGGGAAGGAAGAATGGTAATCCGAAGCCTCACGCTAAACTATTTTCAATACTTGGCATATTTGGACAGTTTGATATGTTTGATGACCTTGGTGGCTCACGAAGCTTTCGCCAATCTCACCGGCTCTCCTGATTGATGGAGATTTGGCACCTGCGTCTCTCAAAAAATCAGGTACAGAGCCGCCAAGGTGCCCCCCCTGAACACGCCACTCTCAAAGCCCACCACTCACCGCCTCAGCACATCCGGCTCCCTAGGACTGTCTGCGCGTCAGTCCACCACCGGCACCACCACCTAAACATCTGTGTGGTACCTACCCGGAAGCTCCAGAGCCGCCAGGCCCGAGTGATGCCACCAGGACATTGCCCAATAAAACTCCCTTGCCAGCCCACCTTGCCAATCGAACAAGGGCTTTCCGGAACAAACCACTGAATCTCAGGGTCTTCTTTCAATTCGAGATTCAGATAATTTATTGACCGAGAGGACTTTTTATACCTTTTTTCTCTATCCTGCGTGCCCTGCTCTCTTCTCCTTCCACAACCAGTCTGCCGTTGTCTTGTCATTCGTTCTCCGTCGCTCTTCCTACCTCACACTTTGTTGCTTTCGAGGTTGGAGCAGTCAAGATGTATGCTCTCCGAAAATCCAAGAAACACTCCTGGAATGCAATAGTTTGGCTGAACTAACACACCTCTTGTAGGAATTCCACAACCTACGCCGCACCCGTCACTTACACGGACTACTTCAACGATATTGCCGCCTACAATGTACACCTGAACATCTTTGAGAAGCTCTGGGCAGCATGGTACGCGTACATGCAGAACGATGTTTTAGCGACGGGCATTATGAGCTTTGCCATGCATGAACTGGTGTACTTTGGGAGGTGTGTCCCTTTCATGATTATGGACAAGATTCCCTATTTCAGGAGGTATAAGATCCAGGCGGTAAGTCCTCCCATATCTCTCAGGATGGAGGTTTCAAGAACTTTGGGTCGCTGACACCAAATTCTTCCAGAACAAAATGCCCACGCTTTCCGAACAATGGGCATGCGCCAAACTGGTCCTCCTGTCTCACTTCACCGTCGAACTCCCTCAAATCTGGCTCTTCCATCCGATGGCACAATACTTTGGCTTGTCCACCTCCGTTCCCTTCCCTCCGTGGTATACCATGGCCTGGCAAATCGCCTTGTTCTTCGTTCTCGAAGATGCATGGCACTATTGGTTCCACCGAGTCCTCCACTTGCCTCGACTTTATAAGATGATTCACAAGCTGCATCACCAATACAGCGCGCCATTTGGGCTTGCCGCTGAATACGCCTCCCCACTGGAAACCATGATTCTCGCATTCGGCACCGTTGGAATCCCCATTGTCTTTTGCGCCTTTACCAAGAACCTCCACATCGTGACAATGTACCTCTGGATCGTGGGGCGACTTTTCCAAGCGATTGACGCGCACTCTGGATATGAGTTTCCATGGTCACTGCATCATCTCTTGCCTTTCTGGGCCGGAGCCGACCACCACGATGTCCATCATGAGAAATTCTTAGGGAACTATGCTAGCTCCTTCCGATGGTGGGATGCAGCATTGGGTACCGATATTGGAAGTGCTTCCGAAGGGGCAAAGAAGAAGGCAAAGAAGATCGCCGAAGCCAAGGATGAATAGAATCATGCTGTTGGCGGAAACTTGAAAGCATTTGACAAGAAGTCTCAACCGAGCTTCGTTGTACATAATCGGTAAATTTCACTGTGAAGAGCGAGAAGCGGTGGGATACCTTGGTGCATACGTGGCGTTGGGTTGCATAGAACAGGCATGGTAACTGGATAGGTTGGCATATTCATGATAGTCCCCTCAAAACTTGAGTATCATTATAGTTCTGACACGACCTCGTCTCGAGTTTTTGCTTTTCTCTTGCTGATCTTTGCAGAGACCATTGGCTGTTCTCGCTGTGGTCCCTTCTCTAGCGGTATGGTTCTCCTTGAGCGGGGAGTTTCAACTTCGAACCACGAGGGTGCCGCTATGCCTGGTCTCATGAAGATTCGCCTGGGGTGGCAGCAGGTTTTGCTTTGGCTGTACCGCAGGAGCAACTTTCCAATGCTTCGGATATTTGCCGCCGGTTGAGGGCAATCATTTGTTCGCGATGATGGACCAGCCGTTTCTCAATCTCATCCGAATCTTGCGCGCCATCTGGGCTGACAGGCTCCGTGACGCTGAATGCACCCAGGATCGCGTCAATCTTGTGTGCAAGCCTGGTGTCTCGAACGCTCAGACCTCGAGGACTGTGGGTTGTACATGTAATGGTCATGTATCTGTTTTCTCCGCCAAAATTTCCACGACTAATGTGTGGGTGATGATTCATTTTCTCAGCCTCGACCATAATCAACCGTTCCGCCTCATCGCACTCCCGGACAGAAGGATGAGCCGTGTGTCGATGTATAGCATCGCCGAGGGCATCAAGTTGCCATTGGGTCGTGCCAAATGACAACCCTGATGAACGCTTCAATGGGAGATCATCTGGCCGAGAGGTTTCCGATGTTGAAAGCAACGAGGCAAGGGCATCCGCAAGCTTATCACGGTTTGCTTTCGGAGTAGGCGAAAGCTTCTGCGAAACTGTCTCGCCATTATTCAGACGGAATGTAATGGTTTGGCGGTCATCGGAAATTGCGATTGGGTCGCTCGAGGAGAGGGACAAGCATCTTTGCGGCTGTGAGGAGTACATACAAGGACGAAGCTGGGGTGTCCGCTGGCACTGGAGTCGCAGTTTGTCCACATTACGATAAGCTGATGCATTTGCATGAGACCGGACGAGATAGTTTCCTACACGACCAGCAAGTCGCATAGTTGGGAAAGCACAAGAGCTGACTCTTGCAGGGTTTGGAACAATTCAACGTATTAAGTTGTTTGCTGACTGCGATGCAGCCAAAGCAGCTCAATTGCCTGCAGCACCTGCGGCAGCTGCGGTTCCTACCGAGCCTAACTACCCCTTCTGGAGCTTGTCATCAATTCCACATCCGGCATCTACAATGTACCAAGGATCTCGTACTCGTTAACACCACCAACCTCCAGTGAAGCAAGGATCATGGTCAACTAATTGTCAGCATCTTATCCTCTTCATTATTCTTTCTCGTGCCTTCAGTCGCACGGTGATTGTTCTTTGCCGAGAATGAAAGCACAGAACATTGACGGCCAGCGGTCTCCCTTCTGTTCGGGCGCAGTTTTCGATTGGTCTTCATGACAATCAACCGCGTCCACACACGAGCTACTGGATGCAATGGACCGCGTACAAGGAATTGGGATCAAACACCACCTTCCCTGGTCTCCTCCAAGCTTCGGCTCAGATCCTGCCCACCCACGAAGGTTCTGCCTTGCTATAAATTCCTGAAACGCTTGTCGTTTGGCACAAGCCTCGCGAACAGGCATTGGTGCGAACCTCGCGCCTACTCAGCCCCCGAGCGATGGATTCGCTTGCGCAATATTACAGCCCACCTAGTGGTAAGCCTTATGCAGGTACACTAAATCCCAGTCTCTGGGAGCTTCCTTATGGAAGGAACGCGCCCAATGCGTGAGCTCGTGTCTGAATGTACTTTTCTTCTCATATTTCCTCCATTTGAGGCGCATTGCTTTACAGGTCCAAGAGGTTGCTTTTCGGGTCTGCGTTACATTTTCTGGGTCCGTCAGTTCAAGCATTGCTCTGGTCGTCTTCCACCAATCTAGAGAGCATCGGGGAAGGACATAATAACGCAAATCTCGGGGGACCAAAGGATGCGCCGAGTTGAATTTCTTTTTCCACTTCTTACCGTCGATTGCGCGGTGAGAGCAATTCCCCTACAGCGAGACATATACAACCCTCTACTCCCTCTCAAAAGCGTCGCCAGCGAGATCTTCGGCTACACGACAGCCATCTCTGGACCAGAGTCGTCGATAGAGCAAACACAAACAGCTCTCTCCGCTTCCTCCACTCCTTCGGCAGATTCACCAGCAACGTCTGCCCAATCAAGCAACACACAGACCGATCTCACCGGAACAGGATCTGTAACAGTTACCCTCAGCAATACACAGCTGTCCACTGGAAGTGCTTCACCTACGGACGCAGCTTCCAACTCCGCCGTTGGCACAGCGACGACAACGCCTACTGGCATTCTTTCACCATCGCCGGGCTCAACTGGCGCGCCTATCAGCGTGGTTCCTACCACCACTGAAAGCAGTGGCTCGTCGCCTACCGATGCCAGCTCTGGTCCTGGGTCAAACTCTGGATCAGGAGGGAATTCAGGCTCTGGGTCAACATCAGCCGACTCAACGAGCGGGTCAGGTCTGTCGCCAGGAGAGATTGCCGCAGCAGTCATTCTCCCTGTTATCGCTTTTGCCGCCTTATTGTTTCTTCTCTTCCGCTTCTGTAAACCTCTCCGCGAAAAGTTTCAAGCTTGGCGGCAAGAACGACTGGATCGATCCGCGTACCGACGAGCGCTTGATGATCCTGTTCTTGCCTTCGGCATGCGTCAACAAAGCGATCGAGGTTCAAATGGTTTTGGCGTGGGCGACGAGGACCAGTCGACACGTCCCTTGTCTTTTGGATTCCGGAATCCTCAGAGACAATATCCTAGCATCAAGAGAAAACCTTTGACTTGGGATGCTGCGCGAATAGGCGGCCAAGGAGCCTCATCAATTGGGATGGCAATACCAATGCCCCTGGGACACCGTCCTCGGAGCCTCAGTGAGATATCGGAGGTGAGCGATATCAGTAGTGATGGTGAGGCGAGATATGAGGACGCCCGGTCGAATCAAGTATCGCCAGAAGGGATCCTTTCATGATGTCAACGACATATTTCACATTTTCATTTGTCCAGCGATATTCTGTCTATTTATGAGCGAGCAAGCGATCAATATTCTGTAAATATATTCGACCTGACTTGGAGTGTTGGGATGTCCATTTCTCTGAGAAGAGTTTTGAACCCTGTAGATATATACCAAAACAAAAAGTTTGATTAACTAGTATGATACTTACATGGCACCTTTTGGAGTAAACGAGGAACGAAGTAGTTTTACGAGAGTGATATATCTGGACATGTACTTGTAGTATTATCTGAGAAGGAGTGGGCATCAACGACAACCAACCAATGGCAGGCAGCGTGACACGAGCCTCTGGTCCTATTGGCGATCCGACCCTCATAACAGCCTGATCAAAATTCAACAAAAGAAGCAGACAAACACGAAAAGAATATACTAGACGAAAGAAACGTGCCTTGTATATATCTGCTGACCCTCCCAAACTCCTCTATCAACACCCAACAAACTCGCTAAAACCGAGGACGACAACCACGAGGTAGTTATTTTGTACGGAGAAAATTATGGACGACATCGACCTCCCCGCCCTGCGGGATAACCTCATCACCATCGCCCTGCAGGCGGGCTCCATGATCACCGCTGCATCGTCGTTGTCCTTGAACAGCGGCAGCCCCGGCACGCAGCCGAAAGCGGCCACGTCGACGAAGAAAAACTCGGCCGACCTGGTCACGGAGACGGACAAGGCGGTCGAGGACTTCATCTCCAGCACGCTGAAACGGCTGTACCCGACGTACGAGTTCATGGGCGAGGAGACATACGTCCCGGGCAACAAGCTCGGGCCGGAGCCGACCTTCATCGTCGACCCGATCGACGGGACCACGAACTTTGTCCACGGCTGGCCCTACGTGAGCGTCAGTCTGGGGTTCGCGGTGAATCGCGTGCCCACCGTCGGCGTGGTGTTTAACCCGTTCACACGCAAGCTGTACCACGCGATCAAGGGCCGGGGGAGCTACCTGCGGATCGTGCGAGAAGAAAGCGCGGCTTCGTCAGTATCTTCTTCGGCGGCGGCAGACGGGGCCGACACGAAGCTGCCCCTGAGATATCCCGGCGCGGTGGCCGGGCTGGACGAGTGCGTCGTGGCGATCGAGTACGGTAGCGACCGGACGGGGACGAACTGGCGCACCAAGATCGAGACGTGGGCCGTCCTGGGCGCCAGCAAGGACGAAGGCGGCGCCATGGTCCACTCGGCCCGAGCACTGGGTTCCGCCGCCCTCAACCTGTGCGCCGTCGCTGAGGGCTCCATCGACGTCTACTGGGAAGGCGGGTGCTGGGCCTGGGACGTCTGCGCCGGCTGGGTCGTGCTCACAGAGGCCGGCGGGCTGGTCGTCGACGGCAACCCCGGTGCCTGGGACATCCCTGTCGATCACAGAAAATATCTAGCCGTGCGGGCGGCGGAGAAAGGCCAGAGAGAGCTGGTGCAGGAATTCTGGTCATTTATCAAGGGCCGTATGGAGTATGAGCATTGATAACTCGTGAGGGTGGGACAAAGTTGAGCCGCCTACTGGAGGATGCTGGACGTGATACGGGATGAAAAAGCAGCGAAAATAGACATATAGAAAACGAAAAAATTGCGAATTCGGCAAGTCAACATGCTCCAATTTTGTGGCCTCCTGAGACTCTCTATCCTTTCCTTGCTGGTTGTCCCGATAATGTTACATTTGACGCTATGCAGAAGGAAAAAGGGAGACCCAACATGAACACAGCATGAAACTCACTTCCATAACTTGCCCAGTGACACCTCCTTGTCATCGTGCTTGTTGAGGACTTTGGCCGTGGCCAGGTCAAAATCTTCTTGCGTGACGTGGACTCTCCTTTCTCGTAACGCAAACATACCCGCTTCGGTACACACACCCTTGAGTTCGGCGCCGGAGCAGCCGTTCATCTTTTCAGCAATCTTCTTCAGGTCAATTCCTCTGGTCAAGTTCATGCTCCGGGAGTGGATTCGCAGGATATCGGCTCTGGCCTCGACAGTTGGCGGCGGGAACTCGATCTTGCGATCAATACGACCTGGTCGAAGCAGGGCAGGGTCTAATATATCAAGTCGATTCGTTGCCATGATGACTTTAATGTTGTTGGTCGGTTCAAAGCCATCAAGCTGGTTCAGCAGTTCCAACATGGTGCGTTGTACCTCGGAGTCTCCGCCGCTGCTGCCCTCCACACGGCTGGAGCCAATGCTGTCGATTTCGTCCATGAAAATAATGCTGGGTGCATGTTCTCTGGCCATGACGAAAAGTTCTCGCACCATTCTGCTCCCTTCACCAATGTATTTCTGTACCAGTTCCGATCCTGACACTCTGATGAATTTGCAGTCGGCATGATGAGCCACAGCTCGAGCCAAAAGTGTCTTGCCTGTTCCTGGCGGTCCATAGAGAAGGACACCCTTGGGCTGAGCGATCCCGAGCGACTCGAAAAGTTCCGGGTGATTCAAGCCCAGTTCGATGACTTCCTTGATCTCTTTGATTTGCTGATCAAGCCCACCGATCATATCATATGTGCTGTCCGGAACCTTCTCAACCATCATCAAGGAAACTAGAGGATCGACGGATGAGGGGAGCATCTTTTCGAGTTTGTAAGAGTCGGAGAGAAGGGAGACTCGCTTTCCCACGGTCAATTTGGAGATGTCGACGCTGTCAGCGATATCGACAACTTTGCCAGTGGTTAGCCTGTGTTGGAATCCTGATTTCCTTTTGGGACTTACCGTATTTGCCTTCTGGGTGTACCTTGACCAGCACCTTTTTGGTCCCCATAACCTTGACGACCTCGCCCACGTAGGAGCCGGGCTGCTGGAGTAGACCCAATTCTTCCCGCAGAAGCCGTACTCTTGAGTTGTAATCATTTCGTTGTGCTTCTAATCGGCGTAACACCGCTTGGCCTTGGAGGATCTCAAGCTTGAGAGCTTCGATTTTGTTGTGGTAAAAGTTGTCAAGGGCCATGATGGGAGACCGTGGCTGAGGATGCGGAGCAACCGGGAGAGGCTTTCTTGTTGCAACAACACCGACTTTGACAGCGATGGGAAACTTTTAGAGTGTATCGACGGTGACGATGATGGGTGGTAAAGAGACCAGATGGAATGATGGGACGCGACTGCGCTTGGGAGCCTGAGGCGGCGGCTACTGGTGAGCTGGCGTCTAACGCGTCTAAAGGGGCAGTAAGAACCCTTGTTGCCACAATGGGGAATCGGCGGCCACTGCGGCCAATCCCCGCCGAGTTTCGTTTAGGCTCCCCTAGCACCTCTGAATTAGGCACTGTCTTCAGCGGGCTCGGGCATGGATCGCTCTACTGCTTGGGCCAGCTGACTCCCCAAGTAGGCGTGGTAGGCCCATCATCGGCCCACCAACGGCACGTCGATTTGCTTATTACGAAGTCAAGACATTGCCTATGAGCTCAGTGTGCAGCTTCAACCAACTGCACAGTAGCCATTTCCTTCCATTGACTCAAGTTGCGTCTTCTCCGGGTTTCTCGCAGCTGCTTCCAGCTCCCCATCTCTCTATTGCTGCAGCCTCCACTACCGGTGACCGCACGTGCACCAATCGACGTGTCGGCCTGGCGTACTGCCATCCTCGCGCAACTTGTACACCACAATAACCCCCCCCCATATCGTTAAAAAGCATCACTAATATATTGGCCAGTCACCGTTCATAGATCGACTGTCTTTCCTCTGCTATCAAGTATCTAATCCGCTCCAGTACCCGTCGCTCACTCCCTCTTCAATCCCAGCACTGCGACATCCCTGTATTCCTCCACCCGAGATAGAGATCGTCGTCAACACATCAGATGATTTGGGATCCCATGTCCTGTTGATGCATCCACGTGCCTCGAGCAGGCTTCGACCCGCCCACCTGTCCATTAGTACGAGTGCTGTGCCGGATTCACAGCGCAATCCTTCACACTACAGCGTTTTCCAAAGGAGGGGACCTACTCAAACAACTCAATGAAGCAAAAGTGTGCTGGTCAAAATGTCATCCAGTGACAATCCCCAGAAGAACCCCGAAGACAGAGTATGGCAAGATGTTCGATCTGCACCTAGAACTCCTTCACTTGCCGGTTCTGCTGCTGCGGAATCGAGACCTCGGGAAGAGCCCACAGCAGTTGATACTACAATCCGACGAGATTACGGTGAATGCTGCAGTCTTTGAGTATAGTGTGATTGCTTTCTAATACTGGACAGGAACCCTGAACAGCAGTATCTACGCCTCAAGTAGCCAAAGACCACGCAGCGGGCACCGAAATGACGATACCCAAGAGGCTTCTGGCGCCAATCCAGTATCACCTCAAACTTCGAGGCGCAAACCTCCTCCGACTAGAAGAGTATCGACCCGGAGACAACTACCCCACCGAGGCGAACAATTTTCAGTGGATGACGATCCGAACGAAGTCGAAGTTGACAGAGAACTTCAGACAACACCGAGCACGCAGTCCTTTCCGACTTTGACTCGATCACAATCTACCGTGCGTCGTCGAACAGCGGCTGCACCCCCGGGGTTACCCCGGGTTGATTCTGCAGAAGAAGAGGCCGAGGACATAATTCAACAGGAGACTGCTGCAGTGCCACCAGCTGAAGAAGCTGAGCCTGTTGTAGAAGATGATGAAGACCTTGAAGACTCTGAGGAGGCAGACCTCAGTGACGCGGAGAGTTTCACTCTAAAAGACCGACAGCTGGCCATCAACGAAACGCATCCGTTTGGCATCAGGATTTGGAAACCTGCATTATACAAGAAATCCAGATCAGTCGAAAAGGGAGCAGAGGAGGATATTCATTCTTCACCCAGTCAGATTGTGAGCACCTGGCTATGGTTCTTCAACTGCCTGTGGACTGTTCTCTTCGGTTGGTGGCTGAGCGTCGCAGCACTTTTTGGAGCCTTCGTCTGCTACTTATTTGCTTTTGACCCTAGTGCGGCTGCATATGGCGGAGTTTTCCTGGGTCTAGCTAGCTACCTCTTCTGGCCTTTTGGAAAATTTGTGAGACTCGAGCAAGACGAGAACTATGCCGAGGAAGACGAAGGCGAAGGCCGCAGCATCAGCGAGTACGAACGATGGCAGAGTGGAGATCTTGAGTATGGCCGACTGATGTTTGGACCTACTCTTACCCACACTGGATCGATTGTTGGCAGACATCGAAACAGTATCGACTCCGCAAGCGAGACTGACAGCCTTCTGGACCGGAGTGGAAGGGCAGAGCGGCAGGAGACCAACGTGAGCGCCAAAACCAAGCGACGACTTTTTGGCCGTGGGCAGTGGACCTTGGGCAGGGTTATCTTCTTCATTTTCTTCTACTTCAATGTCGCCCCATTGATGCTCCTGGTGTCCATGGTCTGTTGGTTGATGGTCTTTTGGATTCCGATGGGCCGAGTTACCTTGATCTTGTTCTATCATCTGAGAAAACGACCACTAGCGCTGACATTTCACCGAGATGTCTCGCATGCTAGAAGCTCCACTAAGCCCTCATCCGTCCTCCTGTGTACTTATCGGGCGGTTGGGATCAAGTACTGGAAGTACACCGTTGATGGCACCAACATCTTCCTCATCAACTTTCTGGCCGTTGTTGTTTTTGTCATTCTTGACTACTTCATCCTCAAGACTGCAGCCGGGCTGGAAATATGGCTAACAAGCCCTGCGCTTATGTTCACCCTGGCGCTTATCTCTATCATTCCTCTGGCCTACTTCATTGGTCAGGCAGTGGCATCTATTTCAGCTCAATCGTCGATGGGGATGGGAGCTGCAGTCAACGCCTTCTTCTCCACCATTGTCGAGGTATACCTGTACTGTGTCGCCCTTAACGAGGGCAAGGCCTCCCTGGTGGAGGGCAGTATCATCGGCAGCATTCTCGCTGGTATCCTACTCCTTCCTGGTCTGTCAATGTGTTTCGGAGCTATCAAGAGAAAGACTCAACGTTTCAATGTCAAGTCTGCTGGGGCGACGTCCACTATGTTGCTATTCGCCGTCATTGCAGCATTCGGCCCAACCCTGTTCTATAAGATATACGGCAGCCATGAGCTCATCTGTAAAGCCTGTGTTGGAGAAGGCGTGGATACTCCTGCCGATTGTCGTCAATGTTATTTCCGCCAAGTGCCAGCCGTTTCAGATGACTTCTTTCTGAAAGCTGTGCGACCATATTGCTGGATTGCGGCTGTATTTCTCTTTTCGTCCTACATCATTGGACTCTTGTTTACCTTGCGGACTCACGCTGCTATCATATGGAGCACCGATCTGGACGAGAAGAAAGCTCAGCCGCCCACCGCCGATGTCAGTCCGTTGGACACCCGGCATCAAAGCGTGGTCAACTCGCAGAACCTGCCCAAACCTGACGGGGCGTATCTTCCCCGATCGGCTATCAGGGAGTCTCAACTGTACAAAAAGATCCTGGGCCAGTCACTACGATCGGCAGGGCTCCCAGATGGCGAACTTAATGTTGAACACGAGCAATACCATGAGCACTACAACACTCACGAAACCGCCTCACATATCTCAGCCATGGACCATCACAACAAGACTGATTTACCTCATGTGGTGCCGCCCAAATCGAGTCACAGTTCTGAGGACATCCGAAGCCCACACCTACATCCTGTGCTGCCCGGACTATCTGAAGAAGACAATAACAATTTGGTTCGACAAGTCGCGGAGCTGGCGGCCACCGCGGCGACGATTGCCACACGAGACGCGGTCAATCATCCTCGAACGGCATCCTATCAGGCAACTCATGCATACAAGCAAGACAGCACAAGAAGTCAAAGACCATCGGTAATGCGGAGAGACACTGTGACGGACGAGGGGTATGCCAACGCCGCGGCTGACCAAGTTCCTGTGCCCGCTGTAGAAGGTGGTGGCCATGATGCTCCGAACTGGTCCAGGACAAAATCATCCGTCATCCTACTCACAGCAACGGTTGCATATGCCATTGTGGCCGAGATTCTCGTCGATACTGTGGATGTTGTACTTGATTCTGTTGATATCGACGAAAAGTTCCTCGGCATCACTTTGTTTGCATTGGTGCCCAACACGACGGAATTTTTGAATGGTATATCTTTTGCTATGAACGGGAATATTGCGCTCAGCATGGAAATTGGTTCAGCTTATGCACTGCAGGTGTGCATGCTTCAACTTCCGGCCCTGGTTCTGTTTTCGGCGTTGCGTTGGCCTTTCATTGATCCGCAATACCTCATCAACCACACCTTCAATCTGATCTTCCCGCAGTGGGACATGGTGACCATCATTCTTTGTGTCGTCCTGCTCAGTTACATGTCTGGCGAAGGGAAGAGCAACTATTTCAAGGGAAGCATCCTGGTTCTGACCTACCTGGTAGTAGTTCTGGGATTCTATTTCAGTGGCTTCACCACTCTGACCATCATGGGAGTGGACCCCAACGATACCCTCGCCATCATGTCAAGCATGGCGTTGCAGCAGAATTCACCAGGGACGATCAGAACCCCGAACGTGGCCAGGGGGCGGGAGTTGTAACTGGTACTCTTTCAAGGTCTCCCATTCCAGCTCTTTGACGGATTAGGTGTTTTTGACTTGTTGCGTTCCGAGACGGATTCGAGCGATGGGGCGTTTGCAATTCAGAGCTGAGCGGGTTATGCATATCCATGTTGGTAGTTAGAAATTGGACAAAGTGGCACAAGGGCCGTACCGAGATCCTAATGCATGAATAGGGGGGAATAGGAATATTTAATCTTTCGTTTGGCCCATTGATGGAGAGATCGATCCGATTACATGGATATATTTGCTTAGACACCTGACATGAGCCAGGAACAGGCAGTCCATCTGCATGCCCACACGTTCACACGCCTCCTGATCGACGGGTGCGAGTGCCAGTACCAAAGTCGAACCTTTTCAACAAAACCTCGCCCGCGCAAACTGGATCCTGATCCTTGAAGATTGTGAAAACGCTGAGAGAGATAGAGGAGCTGTAGTTCATCACTCTGGATTGAGTCTGATGGGTTGGGCGTTTGTTCATTCTGACATTCATTCTCTTCCATTGATCAGGGCACAGTGAACAAGTCCATCAACCCTTTTCTCTCTCTCTCTTTTTCTTGGCCTAAACTGCCGACTGAGTGATTGACTGGTTTTCGTGGCTCGGGTCGGATGTAAACTAGGTCCGGAGGTGGTTCTGGATGCGGAGTTTGTCGAGCACAAAGCCCTCGTTGAGTGTGAGTCGAGACGAGCGAGCCGCTGATTCGCGAGGAATGTACAGTGGCGGGGTGTGGAGCGAAGTGAAGTAAGTAACTAGGACATGGGATGGTCTTGAGAGAAGTTGTTAATGCTATTGTATTGAGCTGGGTTGAGTTGAGTAGTGATTGATTGATTCGAATTTGTTGGGTGAACGGGATATTAGGGAGACTTTTGGCTCTGCGCTCTGCTCCGCGTGGTAATAGCGGGTGTCTGATGAGAGATTGCGGTTGGCTGGTAACGATCATTCTGGAGAGATGGAGGGCCGAGGACGAGAGGAGAGGATCCGATCATCTGCTGCTGCTGCTGCTGCTGTGTCTCGCTGTAAAAGCCCATAATAAAATCATAATAATAAAAACAAGGGCAAGAAATCCAAAACGCTGGGTTGAGAAGGGGGGATCCCTTTTTCTGTGGCCTTTAGCCCGGCAAGACCAAGAACCTTGATGTTTTGATTCGCGGTTGCAAGAAAGAAACCAGTATCGTCGTCGTCGTCATTGTTGTCGTCGACGATCAATCAATACAGGTCTCGTGTCCTTCGACCTCCTCTGTGCATGCACCAATCACACTAAAAGGAACGACGGGTTGGTCAGTTTTTTCTCCGCCATCTTTTTGACGAGCGGTTCAGAAACAGAAGAGGATGAATATACACGTACGATGTTCTCGTTGCAGCCCGTCCGGTGAATATAACAGTAGCTGGATTTGCAGCGCTTGCACATCCTGGCCCACCGCCGGATACAGTTCTGGCACTGGCGTCCACAGTCCCAGCAGTCTCGCGTCACCGCTGCTTCGCCGGGTTGGAGTTGTACGGGATGGGCGTGATGTCGATGGCGCTGTAAGGGGAAGAGGAACGATGAAACGCGTTAGCAAACGACAGGTACGTCAGAAAACGATTGGAGGAGAGGACGGAGAGGACGGGGTCGATGTGGATAGATGGGTAAAGGTGTAATTTGCGGGCTGTAGGCGGCGGCGGCAGTGGCGGCGGAAGAAGAAGCGTCCGGTCGGCGGTATGTATATACACATATCTGTATACTCGCCTCGATGGTGGCTTGGGGAAGAAACAATGGCTCAATCTCGGTTTCGGAAAACCCTCCAGTCGATCTTGTTTCCAAATGGTGGTCTTCTTGTCCTTGATGCGTTCCTTGGTTTTATCCCCCAGCCTCGCCGCCTCTGGCCACAACCGCCCGTCTGCTAGCAGGGCAGTTTTCAACACAACGACCGGCAAATACCTTGAGAAGATGACCAGTAGACGATGTTCCGTTCGTAGTAGTCTGACCCGTCCCTCTATCAGCTTCCGAAGCCGCGGTAATGTCTGCTGCGGGTGCCAGTCTTTCTGGGCTAGCGAATCTTTTCGCCCTGTCAGGATTGTAGCATTCAGCGCACCACCACTGATGACAGCTGTCGCAATGTCGATTGGCCAGGCACCATTTGCAGGAAACGATGAGTCGCTGGGGCAGAATCTCTCCGTCTTCGGTGAGGCGCAATGGAGGTCGCACAGCGTCAATCAGCTTTCCAGTGTGCGGCGGAGGCCAGAGGAGTGGGAACTCGCGAAGATCACTCTTGCCCCAAACAGGTGCACCGCGAGGGGCACGACCACAGCTTGCACATCCTGCCGGCCCGAGAGCCACAGTGGCCAGCGGAGGGATGCCGGGTTTGTTTTCCGTGAGGTGTTCTCTTGATGCTGGATGAAGAACAGGTGCCATGTCGGCGTGCATATGGGTGCATAACACAGCATCGAAGCTGATGATGCCTCGGCACGTTTGCAAGGTCTCCTCCCAGGACGTTCGTGTCACACGACCTTGAGTTATGACGTGACCCGATGGCGCATACCAGGGTTCCACGTCGCGCGACCTGGCTGTTCCGTTGAGGTTAGTCCGCTCTGGCCGCAGAAGACTGTTCCAGTCCAATGCGCCCATGGTGTCGAAATTGTAGTGGAAATCAGGACTGAAGTCGACATCATTTGTCTGGACATGCGATGGTGGAGGCGTGAAGACATATAGTCCCTGTAATCGAGGAGTTCCTTCAGGTCTGCTTGGTCGGCAAAGATGGCAGAGAAGCTGCTGTAGTTTGAATTGATTGACGTTCAGACACCGCCGTATACTGAGGAGGCGAACGTTGTATTCGTTTCTAGTGGCGATGTCGTTGATCAGGTCGACGGTGACCGAGGCCAGATCATCGAGGACCAATGTCTGGACGTTCTGAAGAACCTTCATCTTACCCAGTCTCGCCAGGACACCGCGGAGTGGACCGGCATAAAATTCGTCTTCGGTCAGATTCTCGTCCATTCGTTCTGCTCGCCAGGAATGGCCACCGGAGTCGATTCTCGTCAGGAGATTGGGGGGAACATATGCCCCTCTACACTTTGAGAGGTCAACATATCGGAAGACGGTCGCTGTGCGAAGCAATAGCTCTCGCAAAGAGCGGCATGTTCTTGCCAAGGCGATGAGAGATGAGAGAGGCAGATATGGCAAGGTGTTGTCTAGGATGATGGAGTTGGACAGGACATCGAGTAGAGATAGTGGCAAGCAGGCTGATAGCGCCTGGGGTTCGATCGACATTGTAGAGAGTGCAATCGACGACTGGGGGTGTTCCTGGCAATGACATCCAGAGTCCAAATCGGAGGAAGGATCGGTTCGAAACTCAATCAGGTGCGGAGGTGACGGGCGGATTTTAGAGGAAGAAGGAGCGGTCAGAAGTTCCAGAAGCAATGATACGGTGGCGACAGTCGGCAAGACATGATACGATAAGGTTGGTTGTTAATAGGAGGATATTTGATGAGATGTAAATGCATGTCGGTGAGATGGTGGTGAGTCAAATATCCACTAAGCCTAATTCAGACAGCCAGCAGACATCGTTGGGGACACTAACCGCATTTGGACAGAGCGTGGGATGATGGCGAGGCTGAACTCACTCCACCACATTCAAGTACGAGGTACCGACACCGCCAACAAGAGAGGGAAGGGGGGGGGGGGGGTGGGTGTCGGAGAACAAGCATCATCTACAGTATCTAAACCTCTCCTTGTGTGTCATAATTCGTGTCTCGTATGTATGGCCCCTGTTCCGGCAGAATTTTCGATCCCCCATCACTGTTCCAAGTCCACCCAAATACAACCTTGCCACCATCTTGTTAACCTGTCAATACACTAGAACGCGAAGACAGACAGTGCCGTCAACTTGGTTGCTGAAACCCCTTGTTACGTTCCATATAATCACTGTGCCTTCTTTCCCGCGCTCGTCCCAAGGTCCATCAAGTCAATCATGGCCAGACCAACCCTCTCACACTCGGCCCAGTTCCGCTGCCGCGACCAAAACCTCTCGCTCGCGCTATCCGTCGTGTTAGCAGTAGATACGCTCTGCCTCCTCGCGTCTTCTTCAAGACTCTCCCTGGTGATGCTAGCAAATGCGTGTTCTCCCGATTCCGTCATCAGGGGACTGTTAGGCGGTGAGGCAAGGGGTTTGACGGCATGACCTAATCCGGCTTCTTCGAGGTACTTTCGCCGCACCATGAAGCGTTCGCTGCGTTCCTTGCGCATAGCCGCGGAATCGAGCTTACTGATCGCTGTCCTGACAAGTAGGCGGACCACAAGGAAGGTATGCTCAGAGACAAAAACGCTAAGCAGGAGTGCCCAGAGTTTGATTGCGTGTGGTCTGCCGTCCGGTCCATGTCCGTCGCCGTCCGAGAACATGTACACCAAGGCAGCAGAGGTGATGCTGCCGAGCCATGCGAGGAATTCAAGGCTGTCAAGCCAGGGTCCAATGGAATCTGCTCGGGCAGGATTAGGTCGTCGGCACTCGACTGTCAATTTGAAGGTGTCTCCCCTCAACTCAATCCAATTATTGATAAAATAGGAGACGGGTGTAAGTGGCCATATCACACTGAAGAGCGAGAGGTAGCCAAACTGCATGCACATCTCCCGCAGATCCGAGGTCACGTCATACTCAGGCAAAGCAGCCTCTTCCCGAACTCGAGTGAGGAATTCTTTCTCCTCGGGCGGATCATGGTCAGCGACAGAGGGCGTGGTTCCACCGTGCTTTTCTGCACGCTGGGATTTGATTTCATTGAATTTCTTGGTTCCTCTCTGTGTGACAACTGGCATGATTGTCTCCATAGCGAAATTGACGACCTGGGCCGTCACTGCGAAATAGATCATCTGGTTGCGTAGACGGTTCGGGTTGATGCTGAAGGCTGCTGGAGATGGAGTCTGAAGCTGCTTTTCGTCCTCGGCAAATGGTAGAACCGTCAAGCCGAAGATATCCAGATAAGGCACCAAGATAGAGGCAAAGGGGACATAGACGAAAGAAGTCAAGAAGATAGCCGTGTATGAGGTGATAAAGTTGATGACGAAAACCTTGGAAATCATGGCCTTGTCGTGGGCCTCTTGCGTTTCGTAGTTTTCATAGAAAGTGAGCTTTTCGGCAAATCCAGTCAGGAAATTGCTGATGGTGGGGACCGCAAGGGTGAGGAGAATGGTCGGGAGGAAGACAAGGATGGACTTTAGAGGACCGTCGTAAACCTCGGAGATGAATATTTCGATGGCGTAGCAGGTGCAAATGACAGCGCCGAGAGCAATCACGCACAGGGCTGCCAATGGGATCTGGAGGAGTTGTCTCTGTAGTCGCTTCACTGCCGGGAAGTAGGCAACCTTTTCTCCTGTGACAGGGTCTGTGGTGATTTTTTCCGGTACAAATTCTCTGCGTTTGTCCTCGATGGAAGAAACCCTCTTGACATTCCATCGAATAGCCAACTCTTGTTCCTGGCGTTTCCAGTATTCCACAAATATGACACACCACAGACCGTTGACAATTGCATAGATGGGTGAGTAGCTGCCGAGAAGGACCCAGCAGGAGAAACCAAAGGCCGCAGGGAAGATCATGAAGGAGAAGTAGGATTGTAGGAATGCATAGTAGTAGCCGATCTATTCTCATCAGTAAATTCGCAGATCTACGGCAGGAGTCTGGAAAGGACGGACCTTCTCGCCCAAAGTGTTCCGGATCTCGTCCAAGTCATCTGGTGTCAGAAATGTCTTGCGCGTGAACTCGGTCAACCATGCCTTGTTTTTGACATGGTCGTGCAAGGGGAACACGGCTTCAACATTCTTCCATTCGCCATGCTTGGGTGTGATCCCTGCTCCTCCATCTTCACGTGGACAGCATATCATGTGGTGAATGTGTCGATGACGCTCAGCGGCGGTGAGGGGCTCTGAGATCAGAGTTTGTGCTGGGTCATTGCTTGGTTGGAGTTGTCGAACCCCATGTAGCCAGTCTTTTATCCTCGACCGGTAAACCACGTCCGCGAATATCTTTTCGTCGGCGGCCTTGACGAAGACCAGCAAGGAGGTTTCATCGCCGCGTCGTACTTCGGTGGTCAATCCGGTCTCGGTGAGAGCTCGAATGAGCTTCTTGAACTGACTAACGCCAGCTACCTTGTCTGCCCAGTGTCAGTATCAGCACCTGTGGAGTGGAGAGTGGTGGAGGTTGTACCGTCGCTGGGCACTCGATAGCTGATGACATAGTCCACATCGAAATTGGTCTGGAGCACCTTGGAAGCCATGCTGGAGGCGAATCTGTAGGTAGAGAAATTTGGATCTGGCAGAACAGGGAAAGGGCTTGCCTAAGCAGAGAGCCTCGATAAAGAGATCCCGTGTCCCAAAGCTATCTTCTGCGAGGAGTGAGCCAGAGAAACTTGGAAATCAGGGTTGTACAGCCAGCCTCGACGGGAGGTTTGATCATTGCTACAAGACGCGACGTCATCAAGTTAGGAGATCTCGCCTCATACTCCACTATGCCTAAAACAGCTGGACAATTGTTACCTCAGCATCCTCGCCAATTGACCAATCGCAAGGCTGAAGCTTGCTCTAACCTCAGAGAGCACAAGCACCTAACAAGGGTCAAAGTTGAGCCTCGGCATCAATGAACATTTAGCCGTCAATGGTGTTTACTGACAGTTGATGTTACGCTTATCCACGGTTTGAGGAGGACAGTAATCAAAGGATTGTGTTTTTAAATTCGTCCCATTTCCCGTATCTTTCTTGTGCAGGGACGAGCCGAGTGTCGGTGGTGCGGAGCTCTTGAGCAATCATGGCCAACAAGACTGAAGCCGCGAGATTGAATCAGTCCTACACAGAGCCTGATCCAAATAATTATTCTGCCTACCAGCGAGAAATCTATAGCTCTTTACGGGCTCCTATCTTCTCGACCAAGCCGTCTGAATGGGAGTCTCTCGCTCGATCGAAAGTCCCAGCTGAAAATTTCGGCTATGTCTACGGGTCGGCGAGCAGCGGCACCACTCATGCTGCCAACATTTCCGCATTCGACCGGTACCGGATCCGGCCTCACATGCTTGTCAATGCCACTCGTCGCGACGTCAGTGTCGAGCTATTCGGGACCAAGTATAACAGCCCACTTCTTGTAGCCCCGGTTGGGGTGCAGAATATCATGCATGAAGATGCTGAGGAAGCCACCGCAAAAGCTTGTCAGAAGGTCGGCATACCTATGATTCTCTCCTCAGCTGCCACGAGAACCATCGAACAAGTGGCGGCTGCTAATGGCAACGGGGACCGTTGGTATCAACTTTACTGGCCCAGGCCTCAATGGGAAGAAGTCACTGTCAGCCTGCTGAACCGAGCGAAAGCCAACGGGTATAAAGTCCTCGTCGTCACCTTGGACACCTTCAATCTAGCCTGGAGGCCAACCGACCTTGACACCGCATACCTGCCTTTTATCTGGGGTGACGGCTGTCAGATCGGACACTCTGACCCTGTCTTTAATCGCAGATATGAGCAGATTCAGAAGAACGATACAAGGGGCTATGGAGAGAAATTGGCCGAGCTCTGGGCAATGATGAAGAGACCGGGTTCAGCCTACGGAGCGGTACGGGTGCTGACAAACGTGTCTCTACTACAAAAGTCGAGAGCTTGGCTGGATGTCTTGAACTCTGGGACCTACAGAGAGTGGAAGCATCTGGAGATCTTGAAGAAGCTGTGGGATGGACCAATTGTCCTCAAAGGGATCCAGACTGTCGACGACGCCCACAGAGCTATTGATTACGGGATGGATGGTATCATCGTAAGCAACCACGGTGGTCGACAGTGTGATGGTGCCATTGCGTCTCTCGATGCTCTGGCCGAGATCGCCGCCGACGAAAGGGTCAAACGATCAAATATGACTCTGATATTTGACAGCGGTGTCCGCACCGGGAGCGATGTGTTGAAAGCACTAGCGCTGGGCGCAAAGGCCGTGTGCATTGGCAGACCTTTCATGTATGGTCTCGCCATCGCGGGACAAGAAGGGGTAGAGCATGTCCTCAAGTGTTTGCTTGCTGACACTGACAACATGCTGGGCAATATGGGCAAGACGAGTGTGAAGGACCTCAGCCGGCATGATTTGCAGATCAGGCCAGAATCAAAGCTGTAGAAGGGTTGACAGAAAAGCCTGCGATTTCCGAGAAAAGAAAAAAAAAAACAACTGCCCAACCGTGATATTTATCTTTCTGGCACGCGGATGCCTTGCCGTTCTAAGACGCGGGAGTAACAGAATGGAGGGCTCGAGATGAAAACCGTCCATCCACTCGTCCCTCGTAAAGCCATTGTTTCCGAGTAGTGTTTGCTTAGACGAAGCATCTCCTCCCAGTACAAGGGCCACACAGGCAGTAACTCGCACTTGTTTTACGTCAAGGCACTGCCAATCCAATGGTTATCTTTTCCACATCAGCCTAAACTGCGCCCGACCACCTTCGAGTATGCAGCTCTTCAGTCCGACAGCCTAATCCTGCGATGAATGAGAGCCATGCAATTACAATGCCAGCCACCACCACTAGCAGAAGAAACTGGCCACCAAATACGCCACCGTCCGTCTAGACCGCAGGCAATGGACTGCACAGTAGCGATAGCAACGGTTCTCAGCCCTCAGCCTCAGTCCACACACAATCGCTCGGTTTTCTTCCAACTGGTGGGGGCTGTTATGTACGTGCCGAGTGCGTGGCTACTTCCCATTGGTAAACATGTGCCCTATAAGCGACCAGGAGAGCGGAACTTCTCCAGGTCGGTATTGTTGGGCACTTTGTCAATACATATATGCAATGACCTCCCTCAGCCTGAGCGCGAAGTATGTCTTTCCACTCTCTCGATTACTGGAGTCCGGGCGGGCATACGGGTATCCTAATATAAAGAACTGCGGCCGTTACACAGTTTCCACCATAAAATGAGCAATCCTAGATACACGCCGAACGAAGACAAACAAAGTCTCGTCCAAGATGAGGAACCGGCACTGGCAACAGGCAAGGCAGATGTTTTCGTCGACTCGACCGCCCTAGTCAAGGACGGACAGATTATACGCATTTTCTCGGTCCTGCAATCAGGCTCCCCAAAATTGACCAAGGCATGGCTGTGGGTTCTTGTGACGGCGGCATTTTGTGGCTGGACTGTTTCTTTCGCCTATGCAGTCTTCATCAGTCCCAGTCCCGTCTGGCGTTTCTACGACTTTTCGCCCAGAATCACCGTTGCTGTGGTCAATTTTGCCTCTCATCTGGCTGTGTATTTGGCTGGATGTATGATCCAAGCGACCTTCGACGCTGTTTGTTGGACGGTGATATCTGGTGGGCGAGGAGCTCCTCTCAGGACATTTCTGGTCACGAAACAAGATGCGGGATTGGAAAGCGTGGCTTCGATGCTCTGGACATATGGAGGACACCAGCTGTGGGGCATTCTCAAGTACAGCACCTCGTGGCAGACATGCAGATATTAACCCCCGTATGATGATTTTGAGTAGTCTGACAAATTCAAACAGGCTCGCTCTCATGGTCGGCGGCTGGGTTATCGGCCTGCCACTTCTCAGTAAGTCATCGACTCTACTTCCCTTACCTGACATTGATGGCTGAGTCCCAATTCTCTCCAGGTGGCATATCGTATAGAGACGTCTTCTACCCCAGCCAAACGGTCCCTGTGGTTGGCGGGATTGCTCCTCTCCGCGTGTCGGTCGAAGCGCTGGAAAAGGCCAGCTATGGCGGCCAACAGCCCACCTTCCAAGAAGCAAGCATAAACACAATGCTTATCAGCTCGACGAACAGCATCCTCACCGATCCCAAATTTGTCGTCAGCGTTGCTCCGATATCTCCAGATTGCCGTGGGGCTGATTGCAAGTCTTTGTTCCTGCCTGGAGGTCTGGAACTTGTCCTCAGGGCTGACGGGACGTCTCTATTTGACGGGAACGAGCCCGATGACCCGGTCATCATTGTCCACGACGCCCCGGGATACCAAATAGAGTTCTCACCCCAGAACTATACCTTCAAGACGGATGTGGACTGTCAGATCTATGGTCTGCCCATTTCAGCCCTTTATGCGTGTGTGGCGGGCCGCAACGACACGATATTCAGTGGTCAGTAAAGCAGACATGGAGCAAATTTTGAGCAACACTGATACTTTGATGATGTTGCAGGCTTTGCAATCTGCCCTTTTGACTTGATGAGCAACGGCGCCTGTCAATCTGACGTATCATGGACAGAGCACCTCCAAGCATCTGTCGCCATGAACATCTACCAGCGCACATCGACCGTCGCATACGATCGGGCCAACTTTTCGATTCTGGGTATCGAATCATTAGGACCCGCGAAGGTGGCGAGTGACGAAGAATCGGTGGCCGACTTGCAAAAGCTTTTCCTGATCATGTATCCGCAATTGACCACCATCCTTCAGGACATTAAAACGGCCCTGCTAGAGTTCAACTCAGGTCAAGCATGGTCGGATCTCGCCTACCTCGCCTCAGTGTACTGCGTCCAGGCTGAGATCACTGCGGCCGAGCTTTTCCTCAACAATAGCTACCCAAGCTGGGTTAATGGCCAACGGGATATTTTGGAAGGCGTCCTGACAATTCCCATCCAGTTCGGGACACTGCTGTTGCAAGAGATCGACAAGTCAATCCTTCTTAACGACTTGACCACGACGGCATCTTTCGCCCACGTATCCTTCCGCGTGAGATCAGAACCCTGGACCATCGTCATGTTCACGTCCGTCGTGTCCGGCCTCGTGATCAGTTCGATCTTGTGCTTGCTGTACGCTCACTGGGCGGCACGCCTGAAGCCTGCGCATGAGATCTCCCCGACCATTCGCACAGCATTCGAAAATGGAAACCCCTTTGAGGCGCCGCCCGCAAATACCTGGCAGTTTCTCAGTAATCTTTTCTGCTGTTCTCATAAGAAGTACTCGTCTGCGCTACAAAGCACCGGGCGTGAACAAGACACATATGTCGTTGCACGGAAGGTCACCGACGAGCTTCTGATAGCCGTCGATCGGGAGCAAGATAAGCAAGAATCCGACAGTAGTGTGACAGGCAATGAGAAAAGGGTCTCCAGGCTGTCGCATCGTTGACTTGGGCGCGGGATTGGGGCCCTTCAGGGGCTTGGTCGTCTCTGGGCTCTTATAAACAAGGAGCAAGATCGGGGCAAGCATCTCCTTTGGAATTCATAATCTGACGAGAACCAAGTTTTCATTAGGTTCGCTCCTCCTATAGCACGTATCCTCCAATTTTGGGATGTGTTGACGCCTGCACGAGCATTGATCCCAGGGAAAGACTCTGCTGAAAGTTAGAACTTGGTAGAAAATGCCACATCGCGAACTGCTGCGCCGTCTAGTCATTGAAGAGCCTCTGCTTCGCATTAGAGCAAGCAGGCAGCGAGGCAGAAAACAAGTGAACTGACAGGAGATTCATTTGTGCAGTAAGATTTGAGAAGGAAGCGTCATCCGTAGGGTTTGGTTGAGGCTGGTCGAGGCTGATACCTTCCATGCGAGGAGTTTGAGCCTCGTCTTTGTCGGCTTGCGCATTTTGAGGGTCTTTGTCAATGCCTTACAGGCAGCGGCTGAATGAACAATTTTCAGGATCTTTGTTCAGGCGAGTGCTATGCCGCCATTGTTCTTGTCGGGATTGACACAGCACCTCACTCGTCTTTGGCACTAAGAGGTTCCCAGAAGACGACTGTGCTTGTCAAGGATGGGTCCATGGCGCTTAACATCCGCATCTGAGCTTGTCTCAGGATGTATGTGCCGCAGGAGGCCGTGGTAGAGAAACAAAATCTCTGTGTAGGCGAGGAGTCCGCGACGTGCAAGGGTGCGGTCTCTTTGTTCAATGCCTTAGAGCACTTCACAAACAAATATTGAAAAACCGCGAAAGCCTTGTCGTTCACAAACTCAAGACAAATAACATTGTCAAGCTGACTTACCTCGACGACAAAGTCCTTTGTGCAAGCCCTCACTGTAAATAGCCGCGGTGTCCATCAGCAATCACACCAGTCTACCACCAAGCTTGTTCAGAATGATGGGAGCCAGAGAGCTACCAGTCATCGTCATCACCCCGCCTCCGGAGGATGGGCCGACGTCAACCGTCAGCATCCTGACGACACGGCACTGGGGGCTCTGGGCCAAGGGAGCCCTGCGTAAGTTGGACCAAACAAACGCAAAAGGGCGGAATTACCTGACCGAGGCCGCCGACGACACCGAGCTGGTCGACTTGTTGCCAGTACCAGAGCCAACTGCAGGTCAGTTATCTACCAACCCAACTAATACACATCTCACTGAAGGACGACATAGACAAGTTGAAGCCCACAATCGACATGTTGCAGCGACTCCTGCTAACAGACAAAACGCCAACAAAAGCCACCAAGACACAAACAAGCCAGGACATGGAACTGAAGAAGCTGCGGACAAGCAATTCGTCAACGTCGGCGTCAGCGCGGCAGTCACAGAATCAGACAGACTGATATTCTGCAAGGGGCATTTGGCGGTCCTGGAATCAATAAAGTTTCGCGGCGAGATGATGCGGGCATTTGAGCAAGAGTGCAAAGTGCCCTGGTTCAATGCAGTCGAGTTTGAAGACGACCCTATCCCACTTCTTCCACCGACAAAGCATATTCGAATGAAAGCATTGGAGCTATTGAAGGATTTCGCCGAGAATCCAATTCAACATACCGAAGACCTCCTTGAATCAGGAAGACAACACGATGCAAGCCTGTGCGAGATCTGGGATGATTTGTTGGAAACACATGGAGAAGAAATTGGTGGTAGGCCCCTGTTTGAGGCTGTTGTGCTGGATGACTGGAAAGAAGAGAGCTGTCAGACATGGGAGAGGATATACGAAGAGGAAGACCAAGAGGAGTGGGATGATGGAAGTTGGACTCTGCTCTATTGATTAGCTAGGATGGGGAGGTATTCTGGAGGTAGAGCCTCAGAGTTGTGTGGATAGGAATATGGATCAAGTGAACTGTTGACTTTTGTGGTTTTCTGGTAAAGTGAAAGTGACTTGGTCCCTGCGTCCAAATGCACGATTGCGTCATTGATCGGACGCGTCGAGTCGCGTCCGATCGTGTTTCATTCTCATTGTTCATCCTCTCGAGTCCTCAGCAGCGTTGATACACAGTCAATTGCAGGTCAGAATGGCACCCTCTGCAGTGGAATCGGACAAACAGTCTCCTCCTGGTGACTCTCTGGGCTTTCTGCGTGAAAATTCCAATGTCCTGAAGACCCAAACCAATGGCACCGCAACAATTCCATCTCCCGAACCAGCGGACCAATCTGTCCCAGCAAGGACAACAACCCATGAAGAACATCAATACCTCAATCTAATCCGAGAGATCCTATGCCGTGGCGAACACCGACCGGACCGAACAGGAACGGGAACTCTCTCGCTCTTTGCTCCTCCTCAACTCCGTTTCAGCCTCTCACAACCCGACCCAACTTCACCGACCGCGGATAGAATCCCCATCCTCCCTCTCCTTACCACTAAACGTGTCTTTCTACGTGCCGTTACGACCGAGTTGTTGTGGTTTGTATCAGGCTGCACAACATCGAAACCTCTCTCTGACGCAGGCATCCACATTTGGGACGGCAATGGCTCGCGGGAATTCCTCGACAAGTTGGGATTTGTTGACCGCGAGGAGGGAGACCTCGGCCCTGTCTACGGATTTCAATGGCGGCACTTTGGTGCAGCATACGAGGACTGCCATGCTGACTACTCGGGCAAAGGAGTGGACCAGATCAAAGAGGTGGTGCGAAAATTGAAGACCAACCCATACGACAGGCGGATTATTCTGAGCGCGTGGAATGTAGCCGATTTGTCTAAGATGGCATTGCCGCCTTGCCACATGTTTGCGCAATTCTACGTCAGTTACCCTGACGCACCGCGAGGGGAAGCAGCTCTCAAGTCGCTCAGCAATCCTTCAGACGAGACCAACAGCGAGAAGCAGAAGGCAAAGGGACATCTATCTTGTGTCCTATACCAGCGCTCCTGTGACATGGGACTCGGGGTCCCCTTCAACATTGCCTCATACGCTCTACTGACGCACATGCTAGCTCACGCGTGCGATCTTGTGCCGGGAGAGCTGATCCATACCATGGGCGATGCGCATGTGTATCTTGATCATATCGACGCTTTGAGAGAACAGTTACTACGTGAGCCACGTGAGTTCCCGACAATCAACATCAAACGGGACGATAGGGGAAGCGGTAACATGGACGGCTGGAAAGTCGAAGAGTTGGAAGTTGTAGGTTACAAACCACATGGAGGGATAAAGATGAAGATGAGTGTATGATTACGACGAAACGGGAACGGGAGTTGGGGATATATTCAACATATGTTGTAAAGAAACTTCGAGGAGGCCCAGTATTATTATGTATTGTGATCAAAGTTGGCTAGATGTCCTGCTGTGCATTGTCTAGACACCAGACTCTTGTTAATTCTTTCCCTGGATCTTCGATCGAACTAGATTTTCGCTCATTATGCCATGACCTGCGTAGGGCTGAATCGCTCGTCATGCCCATCCATATCCCAGTGAACGCCGTCGCTATGCACATTATAAGATGGATTTCAAAGTGGTGGAAACATGTCTCGCTGTATCGATTCACTTCGCATTTTCCTTGGGACCAACACCTCTCAGCAAAACCACGGTGTTCCCCGTCGCCAGACAGGCCCCGATCTTTTCGCTGAACTCCAACAGCCGCCCGCCTTCGACATGGTACACCCGTAACCGCTGCTCCTCGGTCTCGACGCGGTTGTTCACGTTGGCGACCTGCAGCCTCTTGGCCGCATCGTCCAGCATCCTGCCGATCGACCAGTCGGGCGAGAAGAAGAGGTCGGCCTTGGGCAGCTTCGCCGTTGTCGAGGCGGCCTCGGCCTCGACGTGGAGGTAGACCCGCTTCTCGGGCGGGAGCTTGTCGTCGCCCTTGGCGTTCTTTTTCAGGGCGTTGAGCGCGGCCACCTGCGCAGCCTTGCTCGTCGGGCCGGGCTTGGGCGTCAACGCCTCCTGCCGCTCCTTGCCCCAGGTCTTGAGGCGTCCGAACCCGATCCGCAGCTTCTCCTTGTTCGACTGCATTGCAATCTCGATCGGCCGTGCTCCCAGTGGGGTGAGGTTCTTGCAGTCGTGGTCCTCGCGGAACCGGTGTTTGAGGCAGTACGTCCGGTTGCACTGCGGACAGTGCACGCCCAGGTTTTGGGACGTGTTGACAAACGTCTTGCACGTCGTCTCGGCGCATTGTGTGGCGTTGACGTGGTTCGGTTTACCCTGCCCTCCTCCAGCTGTGGTGGTGCCGCCCGTTTTCCCGATGCTGTTCAGCCGTCTGTTTCTTGCCCATTCGCCCGCCCGCGGACACTTGTGGGCGGTCTCGCTGCGGTGGTCGAGACAGTAGGTGTGATGGCATGAGTCGCACCGGAAGGGGAGGAAGTCGAGTTGGTGGCAGTAGGCGAATTCGCAGTGGGCGCCGATGGCTTCGACGTCTTTGTCCATGGCGGTATAGGATGACTCTGGGGGGTTTGTTGAGGCAGACATTGTGAGAGACGGCGACGAAAACCGTATATAGAGACGATACTATGACTAATCTGTAATGGAGGGTTTCACGGTGTTCGCTTGCCACTGCGGCAGGCGGAGGGGGGACTCGTCACGGGCGCAGAGTGTGAGGCTGATAATATGGGAGATGGATGAGGCTGGAAGATTCGGGACGCTGCAGAATTCCCCGCGCCGAGGCTGAGTTCAGCCTTGCCTCCACGTTTGTCAGCCTCGTGGCGAATATGCTTTTGTTCATTCTTGCAGCAACCTCTGATCCTCGTGCTCACCTTGTAGTATGATCATTCCATTCATTATCCAAGATGATTATCTCTCGTTCCAAAGAATATCACCGCGTGTCAATGTATATATCATGCCCTCTAAGTGTGTGCCTGCTTGAGCCGACTCTAAGTCTCAATTTAGGGATCATTCCCAGAGCAAAACCGCTTTTACAGTGTCACCACTAAGTACATCGCGGGCAGCCTTCTCGATATCCTTGGCGCTATATGTCTTGATGAGTTGGTCATAGGGAAACAGCCCTTCGTAGTGTGCGGCCAACAGTCTAGGTAGAAACTCTGGAGGATAGCAGTCTCCCTGATTGCAGCCAATGTACGTACAGCCCGCATTCACCATTTCGAAAACGTTCAACGACGGTTCTGCCGAAAGCTTGGGAGGAGAATTTTCGTCAGCTTGTGCAATGAATGGAGAGGAAGTCCAGGGACACACATCTTCGACACCCACTGTCACCACCTTCCCCTTTCTTGCAGCACTGTGCACCAATTCCTGGATCACCTGGGGCTTTCCTGTGGTGTCTATTGCACCGTCCACACCTCGCCCGTTTGTGATATCCCAGAGGACTTTCATGAGCTCTGGTCGTACTTGGGAATTGACGCCGTGGGTTGCGCCAAATGAGCGAGCCAGTTCTAACCTCGCAGGGACGATGTCCACGGCGATGATCTTCCTGGGCGGCGTCTCGAGCATCTTCAATGCCATGATTGCGGACAAGCCCACGGCTCCGACACCTACAACGGCAACTGTCATGTCCGAAGTTGGATCGAGCACGTTCAACATTGCTAGTCACGTTAGTCGGGTCAGCGTTGGGAAAAGAGATGTCGAAGAAGGCTAACCTCCAGCGCCCGTCATGACTCCACACCCTAGAGCCGCGGCCATCTCAAAGGACAAGCCTCTGTCAACTTTCACGAGTCCGCTCTGAGAGACCAGGATGTGTCTTGCGAAGCTGCTCTGTCCGTAGAAATGACTCGTGATGGGTCTCCCAGTACTCAGGCTTGAAAAGACTTTTGATCCGTCCAGTCGTCCAATTCCAAGGTTGTACTGAAACCACAGATCGCAGTACGATGTTTGCTTTCGCAGACAGTACTTGCACTCCCCACAAGAGCTGAAGACGACCGTGACATGATCCCCTTTCACGAATCTCGTAACATTTGATCCTGTGCGCTCAACGACACCTGCACCCTCGTGGCCCAGGACGGCTGGAAACAGCTCCGGCATAGTCTTCTCCTTTGAGAAATTGAGGTCTGTGCGACATACGCCGGTGGCCTTGATGCGGACGAGAACCTCATCTGGCCGGAGGTTATCGTGGAGCTCGAGCTGTTGGTACTGGAAGGGTGCCCCGGGTTTAGACACCACGATGGCGTCGGTGATCATGTCAAAGATGGATATTTGGAAAGATCACAAAAGTCGGTTGCCCCTCGTTGCCTCGCATCTGTGCAGCTGGTCAAGCCGTTTGCATGCAACCTCTGACCGCCCAGGTTGTTTGAGGAATGCTTCTTGCCTGTTTCGAAGTGAGTTTGTCTGAAGTGGCACAGCCGAATTCACGCGTCGGAGAGCACAAGTTTGTAGTTGTATCCAAGGAGACATGTGGACCAGCAATTCAGAGGTTTTGTTTGCTGGTGGCGTGCGGGGATCGAGTCGAACCACATGCGCCACAAGCCATGCAATCATACATGCACGACGCAGTTTTCAACTCGACTCAGCATCCAAAAATGGCTGAAGCTGTGAACTCTGTATTAGGACTCTGTGATGGCTTTGGGTGATATTGGCTGACGCTTCAAGTTGAGTGCGGAACGGCAGGCTGCAGCCTAAATTCGCATATTCCTGTCGAGATATTAACGACTATCCTTCATATACAAGCACTACTATCAGTGTCACCCTAATTTATTGCCTTGTAAAAGAGCCAGAGAAGCTGACTGAGCGCTACCATCAATGTGATGGCCCAGCTATTCTCCTTCACGATCCCGACTTTACACACACGAACAATCGCTCTTCCACCATTGATTGAACCCCCAATTCTGACCTTCTTGCGAAACTTGCCCCAGCTTACAGACCTCCCAGAATAACTCTTCTTCGCCTCACGATCCTCACCCATGGATCAGTTACTAAGGCCACCTTTGCAGGAGTCTTCTGTCGATCGTGGGTGCGCCCTGGTATGTCCGACATGAACTGCACCTCTCTTGCGCGTCCATCTCCACGACACCTACATTTCTCAGTGCCGACCGCAGTGCTGTTGTTAAACCATACATGTCCAAAAACCAAGGAATCGTCTCATGCTCCCGAACGCGCTGTACCTATTCGATCAACCCAAGCAAGCAAAAGGAGAGATCTAGCGATGTGCTATGCGGGTGGCTAAGCTGGCGAGGACCTTGGGTGAAAGAGCAGGACCTGCTTATCTTTTGACGGTTGGTCAGATCAGAGGTTGGCAAGGAAAAATGAACGGGCCCGATGCCGAATACTGTCGGAATTTTGGGAACATCGGAATGCTAGGAAGAGGAAGTGCACCAGGTCAATGTTACTCTCCCTCCTAAAACTCGGCCTATCGACTTCAATGTCTCCCCGAAGCCTTGCAGCTGAGACTGAGTGAGCCTTGCCTAGGCAACAGGCATTTCGACGCCGGAATCTTGACATGAGTACTTTCCATTTCCGTCTATGTACCGGAGCATGTCCTGAGCCTCGCCGCTTCAACCTGAGCTGTTTGGCACGTGACTGATTATAGCGTCATTTGTGACTCAACGGAGGAACATGGTGAATTCTGCTAGGTCCTGGGGACCGTCTGACTATATACCTTCGAGTAATTTACAGGGCCCTACCGGCGCTAGTCCGAAGGCCTTCGGCCGAGGACTAGCGT